>NC_138223.1:11288821-11551071 GCF_964197995.2 Scardinius erythrophthalmus | reverse complement strand
TGTGATTGGTCAACTGCTTTGAGCGTGTTTCGGAATGTCACGCCCCCTTACCATAACCACGAGTTTCAACACACTACTTACTCAATCAGGCCCCCCTTTTTTGCATATGCCTAGGGTGGAAATTATTCAAATGAGCGATATTATGAGTTTGTACGCGAAAGAAAACTCAAGACTACAATCAAGGTGTTTCTGGGAGTTCAGAAAAAGTGCTATATAGAATAACTCACTTTGGAGTGGACTTTGTAACTTTGCAGACCTTTTTCATGGTCAAACAACCACATTACACAATAAAGAAAGTTGAAAATGTAAAAAAGAAAAAAAGAAAAACATAATAGGTCCTCTTTAAAGGTGCAATGCGCAAGTCTTTGAGTTTTTGCAGAACTATGCCCCCCTCTGGCGACAAGCGAAACTGCAACCAAAGGTGTGCACGCTCATGGACCACACGGTCTCTTGGAATCCATCTTCTACTTTTGTCGAAAGTTGACTAAAGTTTTGTCGCTCGAGTTGTCTTCGCTGATACGGAGAATGGCGGTGAATACACAAACCTGCCAGACATAGCCAGGTGAGCGTGAACGCGCATGACGTCACGCCCAGTCTCAAATTCCGTCCCGAATCTCTCTTTTTTATTTTACTGTACAGGATTATAGAGGCAATCGCAGTGATCAGAGAAGGGCTCATTCAGCTCATCAGGCAATTGTTTAAGCATGTATGGGTTGGAAAAACGGGTATTTTTAACATGAAATGTTGCGCATTGCACCTTTAAGAGTAACAGATATACTTGAATGGGCATGTTGCAAAGAATAAAAACACAAACACAAACACACACACACACACACACACACACACACACACACACACACACACACACACACACTCGCAATCACAAACCTCTGTGGCTGTGCTCTGGTTTCCACCATTCTCCAGAAGATATCGCACAACATCCAGGTGATTCTCTTGAGCAGCCATATAAAGTGGACTGAAGCCATTCTGTAGTAACATACAAGTATATTATTATTATTATTATTATTATTATTATATATTATTAAATATAACAATTTATAAAATAATACTTAAATTAAATGAATTATTATTTGATTGTATATTATTATTATAATTTATATAATTTATGCTTTTCTCACCTGCGACTGGGAGTTTACATCTGCTCCTCTTTTCACCAACAGCTTCGCAACCTCTTTCTGCCCAGCAAGACAAGCAATGTGTAATGCAGTGTTCCCTTTCTGAAGAGGAAAGGGAGAGACATATTAATTGTGCACTTGTTTGCGTGTGAGTATGTTCATATTGTGTACATATTCATATATTGTGTGAATCACAAAGGGTCGACACTGAAAAAAGCTGAAAATTGTTTATTAATAAGTCTTGTGGGTTTGATTTACAGTCAAAATACCCCAACAAATTATAAAAAAGTATCTATAACAAGATATCAAAACAACATACTTTTACTTCAGAGGCAAAATTGCAGTACATAAAAAGAAAATACATAATTTTTCTTGACCCAAAAGCACCTTTTTATCTTTTTTATGCACAAATCTAAGAAGTTTATGCTTAAAACAAGAAAAGCCATTTGCCAATTGGGACTGTAGGGGACACTCACTCAACATGGACACTTTGACCTGATTCACTCACTGCTTGCATGAAATTGTAGAAATCTTATCAGGCAAAAATGACTTTTATGAATCTAGTCCATAATAATATTTTTAAAAAATGGTCCTTGCAGTATAGAGCTCTCTGCTGTCAGTGTGATTGCTGGTCATTTGTTTATAGTTCCTGGCTTGTGTGGGTGTGTCTGTTTGGCCCTGTGTGACAGATGACAGGAATCAACAGAGTCCAACTGTACTCATCATATCACAGTGCTGGATGACTAACATTCCATCAGATTTACTTTCTCTAGCCATTTGGGAATCACATACCCCTCTTTCCAATTTGTGAGTGTTTATGTGTGCTTAACCTTGGTTGAAGAGTCCACGGTCGCACCCCTCTCCAAAAGTTCCTCCACCAGCCCCACGTGACCCTCTTTGGCTGCTAGATGGAGCGCATTGAGTCCATTCTAAGCGCAAAGTGGGACATGATTAAAATATTTTTTATTAGTGCAAATGATAGATAGCAGGAAAATTTGACAAGGGTAATACTAGAATAAAATCTTTTCCTATACTCTACAGTAATAGATCACTCATATGATTTCTCTAGATTGATTACTAAATATAGGACATTGTTATGTATAGCTCTAGAGAAAAAATTAAGGAGATTAATTAAAAGATTAAAGATTATGGTTAATCTCATATCAACTCATCTTAACTCAACTTTTCCCAGACCCAGTTTAAAAATCCCTTATATAAAGAATAGTTATTATTACAGATTTTACTATGGCTAAATTTGGCAACAGCCTTTTTTCTATTTCAGAGCAATGATCAGAAAAAGATTGTTGCGAATTTTAACCATTGTAAAATGTGTCATTTTCATTATATCATGTCAAAGTCACTTATGCTATTAATAAATCATGCTTACATGTTAAACGTGGAATTTCAGTGTTTAATCTCTTTTTCTCGAGCTGTAAATAAGCATTCCCCTAATTCCGACTTCACCACCTGTCTTAATTTACTAATGCACCTCATTCCGTGTTTGATCGGTAAATCATGACAGCTCTTGTGTAACGCAGTGTGGCTAACATTCAGACACGTCAGTAAGAGCAGAGAGAATTAACTAGACTTTAATCTCATTTATTTCGATAATGAAAGCTGGATGAGTTTTTGCATCCGGAGAGAGGGATTCCAGTGAAAGAGTGGAAAGAAAGAAAAAAACAGATAAAACATGGGCAGATTATGTTGCAATATCACTCAGCGAGGATTAGAAGAGTGGACTCGAGAGAAAAGAACATGGAATGTTTGTCCATTGTTGTGCTGACATGCTCATTACTGGCGACTCCATATGACATCATGATGGATAAATGTCATGGGAAAAACTATTATGCTTTGGAGCAGAGGCAAATTCAGT
The DNA here is from genome assembly GCF_964197995.2 of Scardinius erythrophthalmus. Lineage (NCBI taxonomy): Eukaryota > Metazoa > Chordata > Actinopteri > Cypriniformes > Leuciscidae > Scardinius > Scardinius erythrophthalmus. Next base: position 11,548,062 of record NC_138223.1, on the reverse strand, counting down.
CCTCTACATAATAAAGGGTCCCCAGCAACCCTATGACATGTCTCTGATGTAATTTTTTAGTCCATTTTAATAGAAAATTTGAATAAAATGAAATGAATTATATTAGATTAATTAGACCCGTCACCATCACTTCCATCAATACATTTTGCTATTTTAAATTCCAAAACATATTTTGATAGATCGAGCCACAATTTATTTTATTATTTTTAATGCCATTGATAACAAAATTTCACATCCAGTTGCATTTAATAATAATAAAAAATAACAAGACAGCACAATCACACTTTTCATCATAAATCGGCAGATATGCTATTCAATTTGGACACACTGTCAAACTTAGTGAATTATGCCTTCTACATTTATTCTACAGTCTTGTTAAACCAGTGTTGTGTAACATTAAGATACTTTCTCTTTTTCCCCATGGTTGGTCATGGTTTCTGGGTATTTGTTTGCTAGTATAATGACTCAGTACTACATTTGCATCATATTTATGTGGCACACCCTGCTAAAAACCAGTGCCATGAAGATGATTGGTTGGCAATTTTGTAGTTCATGCCTGTGCCAAACCTCGTTTGCATGTAGTATCTTCTGTCCATTGATAAAAGTTAGCATATCTGACTGGATAAAGTTTTATTTTATGTGCATGTTTGCATTTTAGGACTATTTGATTTTGAGTTCCGTATTGACTTCACACATTTTAAGATTAAAGATCCATTTGCTTTCAATATATTTGGTGATATCCGTGCATTGTTATTATGCCAGGGGTAATTTGCAAGGAATGGTTGAACACAGCAGTGCTGTGACAGTGGGAGGGTTTGGTTATGCAGAAGGTACAGAAGGTCGGGAGTGTGAACAGCTGCCAGAGACACGCATGAGTAAAAAGCCTTTGATATACTAGAAAGAACTGCCTAGCTGATGATGTCCTGATGGCAATGCAGCATTTGTCAGGAATCAGTATCGCTCTCTAACATCATAATGAAATGTGTGCTAAAAAAGCAGGCGCATTTCTAATAATCAGGATTATCCTTCCCTCACAAAGAACAATCTACTAGGACTTTCTAAAGAGTGCATAGCTAACACAGAGATGACAGAATATGTCTCTTAAGCTGGAAAGAAGTTCATGGCAACCTGCTTCTTGGAAAACATAGGCCTTAGAATTAAGCATTACCCAACATATTTTATATCCACATATTATATTATATTAATATAAATACATAATCTAAAAAAATGTGTGAACTGTCACAGTGTGAAAAACATCCAAATGTTGAATTTATTTGAATTAAAGGTAGGGTAGGCAATATCGGAGAGGCTAGCAATAGCAAGCTAGCTTTGAAAGCATAAGATCCCACCCTCCCTTCAGATCGTCTCCAAAGCCAGCCTTTAAATAAGTGTAAATTGAGGCTGAGGAAAATGATGAGAAAACATTGCATTCATTTCTTGTTTTTTGTAACACTGAAATCCTGGTTCATGGAAGAAGTTACCTGGTTGCATGTAGAAATGTCCTGTCCGCTCTTGAGGAACTCCAGTACCTTTTCAACATTTCCTGCTCTGGCTGCTCTCAGGAAGCTGGTGTTACTGTCCGACTGTAGAAACAACACACCATAAAAAAACATTAGGAAACATCAGCCCAGCTCTGGTAAAACATTGAGAAATTACAATGCAATATTTAAGTGATCAAAGTCAATGCAACTCATTTTACTTCCATAATATGACAAATGTAGGGTGAGATCTGACTTTTTTCAGTAGGATGGTCCTATTACCTACATTAGATAGTACATTACCATTTAAAAATGTGGGGTCAGTAAGCATTAAATTGCATTAAATTGATCAAAAGTGACAGTAAAGATTTTTTTACATTGTTACGTTCTATTAATCAACGAATCAAACTAATTTGAGCAGCAAATCAGCATATTAGAATGGTTTCTGAAGGATCATGTGACACTGAAGACTGGGGTAATGATGCTGAAAATTCAGCTTTGCATCCCAGGAATATATTTCATTTTAAAATATATTATAATAAAAAAAAATATTTTAAATTGTAATGATATGACAGTTTTCCTGTCATTTCGAGGTGAGCATAAGGACTTTTTTTAAAAAAAACAAAGAAAATCATACAACCCCAAACTTTTTAACAAGTATTTGTCAGGATTCATAAAGTTTATATGTGTTTATGTCTCAGCACGTATGTGAAGTTTATCATTTTAGTGGGTGTAGGCTATCTCCTTTTATCAGCATTGTGTGTTTGACTGTGACTCTGCTAAATATAGACAGCAAAACAGAACGAAGGCAGCTGACATGAGACACACACACACACACACACACACACAGATCTGAATGTGTGTATGGTTTTGCACCGAAAGTCTTGCCATGCGAAGAAGAAAATTAATGCTAAGATCAAATTTCAGATTTGGCATCAATCAGCGAACATGTGTTGGTTTGTACTACTATAGAGCAGTTCCTTTGAAAGCCCTTGACATAAGAGTCCCAACTGTGACAAATAAAACCTGCATGTGCAATGCAAACACAAAATCCTCAATGTACTGTTTAATAACGACTACAGAGCAGGTAGACAGGGAAAGTACAACATTACCTTTCAACAGCTGCACAAAATGTATTAAAACATGCAGACAGTATTGTTATAAAAATATTAAAACCTTTAAAATTCCAGAAAACTATTTTATATGCCTATTATATAGGCTTTTTTATCAGTTCAAGCCAGCATTCAGGTATTTATTTATTTTAGTTCAAATAGAAATGACAAGAGAATTGGCGCCAAGCTCCGGCAATAAATCAGTACATCTCAGGTCATGTCGAACATGAAGCATTAATGTGTCAGGCCATCACAGGCTCTTGACTGAAATGTTCAGGGCATGACCTCTGCTCCTTTTGAGGTTGAGAGGTCACATTTTAACATGTGTGGGATAAGACTTAACCATTGGTAACAGAAATGATACATTTGTTCATGAATTGCACATACTCCACTGTTTGAGCTCTTGTGGGCAAGAAAAAAATCAAGTATAAAAATGAATTAAACAGCTAAAAAGTTGAATACAAAAATTGTTGAAACAAATATTTCCAGCAGGTTTTGTTGGTTATTGCTGTTTTGGTGCTGGTCAGACCAGCCAGGCCAAATCTTGGTGAAGCTAGTCAATTAACATGGTCTTTCTGGTGACACTAGTTGACCAAATTGCTGGTTAAGCTAGTTAAGAAGTTAAAGAAATAGTTCACTCAAATATATATATATATAGATATATATTATCATTTACTCACCATCATGTTGTTCCAAACCTGTCACACAAAAGAAGATATTTTGAAGAATGTTGGTATGGTAACCAAACAGTTTAGTACCTATTGATTTCCATTGCGCACACACACACACACAAAAAAACTATTTTTCAAAATATCTTCTTTTATGTTCCAGCGAAGAAATAAAGTCATACAAGTTGAATGTTCTAATTGAGATCTTAAATGCTATTGCCATGTTTACTAAAAGAATAAGAGAATTCTTAGTTAGGAATGTTCTGCTTTTGACCCCATTATCACAAACACAACATACGCTGGTCTTTTTTTTTTTTTGCAGGAAAATCCCCTAAACAAATGTCTACTGAACCTAGATTTCATTAAGGGTTTGCCTTACCATGGTATCTGCCACAGAGCTGTAGTAATGGTCCAGATATGGATCACTTCCAATGGTCCGCAGGCCTTTATCTGAACCACACACCCTACACATTGCCGCATTGCCCATGGTAAAGAGTGACCCAAAGCTTTGCAAAAAAAAAAACAGCACTACACTTTACATCAATGTCTGGACCTTTCGTATAGATTCCGCACTTGCTGTGTCTTTTCCAGTGATAACAAACCACTGAACATCAAATCACTTCTCGGAAGATTGATTCCAACTCGCTCACATGCACTTAGCTTTATGGGTTTGCATTATCCTCAGTCTTCAGGTAGTACCCAGGAGCCCATTCAATTATCAGCATCAGAGCATCTATCCAGCTAATGCAAAATCCCCCAAACTTTCATGTCTATCTTTCTCCTCAGGTCCCGAACATAATCTCTTATGCGCTCTCTCTGATCCCTGCTCTGAGTCTTCTATGAAATTGTGTGTCGTAGACCTCTTGGCTCTTGTCTCCTCTTCTTTTCCAGTCTTGTCTCTCTTCCTGCCTGGCTTTGTGACTGACAACTGCGGCCGTTAACGTGTCTCCCATAGCTATATCAGGCCAAATATCCGCCCTGTCCGGGATCCAGGGCTGGGCTATTTTTAACCCCTCTAGGCTCGGACAGACAGAGCAAGGCCCAGCAAAGGGCAATCCTGCCAGCTGGGAAACCTGTCCTTTTCCTCCTGAGGTCCAGGAATGTGCATCCACTGGGACAACTGAAGTCAAAAAAGTCTTGACTGGAGCAAGAGGCTGTTAATTAAAAAAAACCTTGGTTGTCCTATCATCTTTAGTGTTTAAAATGCAACATTTGCAAGACTATGTAAATCATGGAGCACCATCTAAAAGAGGTTATTATCCTTAAAGAAAATCCTTGCAAAGCAGTTTAAAACAACTATCCATGAGGAGTACTACCAAGATTACACAGCTATAGTAATGCCTGCAGTGAATCAGACCGAATGGCATGATGGCATCTCTGTCTGTGGGTCATCTCTGGCCCCGAGGTGGTCAGCATTGATCAGACAATGATTCAGCACTAGGTAGACTTCCACTACAGACATATTGACTTGCCATTGACTGCCCTGATCAATGCCATGCCCCCAGTTAAAGGTAGGGTAGGCAATTTCAGAGAGGCTAGTATAGCAAGCTAGCTTTGAATGCATGAGATCCCACCCTCCCTTCAGAGCGCTTCAGGGAGTTTCAACCAGTATAACAAAAAGTGTTTTCAAAAAATTGCCCCTATACTACCTGTAACCCTATACTATATATATACTGTATATATATATATATATATGAAGAGTTCAGATGCAAAAGCCTCTAAGTGCCATCTGAAATTTTCTTCTAGAATGATCAGTTTTATGAAGCTCGTATATTTAAGTTCAGTAATTTCACTTAAATGGCAATGAAAATTACCTATTAATTGCTATATTAATTAATATATATATATAGTATATATATATATATAGTAATGTAATATATATATATATATATATTGATGTAAAATAAATATTGCAAAATTATTAACACTATTGTTAAAAAGTTGGGTCTATCAGATTTTCTTTCTTTTTACAGTTTTAAGTCTCTCATGCTCACCAAGGCTGTATTTATTTATTATTACAGTTTATAACCATTTTCTATTTTAATACATTAAAAAATGTAATTTATTCCTGTGATGGAAAAGCTGAATTTTCAGCATCCATTACTCCATTCTTCAGTGTTACATAATCCTTCAGAAGATATTCTAATATGCTGATTTGCTGCTCAAGAAACATCTCAAGAAACATGTTGAAACCACTTGTGCTGCTTAATATAGACAGTTGATGAACAGATGAAAAAATTTACAGTATTTTTTTGAAAATATATATATATTTAATATTATAAATGTCTTTGCTTTTGGTAAATTCAACGCATCCTTGCTAAATAACAGTGTTTTTAAAATCTATCCCAAAAAGGATTTTTTTTTCTCAAAAAGGATTTTCTTACTGATCCCAAATATTTTAACAGTATATCATTATGTTGTCATTTAAAAAATAGCAGTATTTTTGAGAAAAAATCATAGTGCAAAAATTGTAAAATTGTACATTGTACTATATACATTTACAATATGTACATGAAAGTTTGCAACATGCAAATTGTAATTCTGGTCCTTATGCATATAAGTTATGATAACCTGCTTCAAATATTATAATTTTTTTCATAGGCATCTGAAAACATTGTAATGATGACACTGCCAGTGCCACTGCTACAGGTCATCCAGGTCAAAAAGCTTAACAAATTAGAGATGGTCCTCAATGCGGAACATGAAATCCACGGGGAGGAGTCGGATCCAGATCCAACTCCTCCCACCTTACATATACCTAAACCTACCCATCTCCACCCCCTGATCCCTAAACCTACCCATCTCCACCCCTTAATCCCTAAACCCACCCCTAAACCTACCAATCTCCACCCCTTATATCTGGATCCAACTCCGCCCCCCGGATCTCGTGTACTGCATTGAGGTGCTACTGGCAAATTAAGCGAGGGACATGTTTTATTACACATCTGTACTGACAAACACTTTCACTTCCTCGTTGCCTTTTTCAGGTCTCTTTAGTAGTAATTGTTCTTTCATGAATGATTCGTTCATAGCGTCTGTCACACGTCATGAATGAAATACTCTGGAGGCTAACTAATCATTTGCGTTTCTCATAATGTATCTTTTGGCTGCATTATAATGATTTACCTATTTGGAATATGATCAAAGATTATATGTGACCAGGGAATGGGGAATTTTGCTATTTAAAATGCAACCTTTAACTCCATTTGTTGAACAAAATGACTTGAACAAAGAGTTGTTCATTTTGCTGAAAGAGAGTAAACGTTGGTCCAATCTTTCCATCACTACTTCTCAGTTAGTTTCCCCCCAATTAAACTTGTATTTTTACTAAATAAAATTAAATGAATAAATTAGCAATTTAAAAAAAATCGAATCTTTGATATAGTAAAATACTTTCAACACTGGTAAGTGCTTGGCAGATTGCAAGCTTAAAACTAAAACATTATATCAAAAAGTCATGTCATTACATATGTATAATGAGATTTTGTGCTCTGGAGACAAATTTGCATAAAAGATGATCCCATTTCCTAAGCCTCTTCCAGTATCTGTGCTCTGAAACAGGTGCGGAACAGCTGACTGCAGGATTTATCCCCACAGCTCATATGCAGCATAAAAATACAAAAAAAAGGCAACTATAAAAAGTTGTATTAAATATTTTTTTTTACTGCAGGTAACATCTGGGTTAAATTCTTATACACAGATGACAGTTTTTTAAAAATCAATAAAAAAAAAAAAAATTAAAATAATATTTAAATAATAAATAAAAACAATAAAAGTAAAAATAATTTTTAGATGTTGCACAAAAAGTCATGCATATGTTGTCTAACTGGGACTGCTGAATTATAACATTTGCATGCATTAGAAAGAGATCATACAAATTCTTAATAATTCTTTAATTATTTATATGCATGACAATGAGGCAGAGCCGGACGAAGTTTTACAAGAAACTAAATTATACAAAGCACCCATCATTTCACTGATATTACTGGACTTGCACTATGTAACATTCCATATATGACATCATCATACCCTTTGACCTCCATAAACCCTCTGTGCATGTGAATCCTAGCGAGATTAACTCTCATCACGGTCACTTTACATCCGCTAACACTAAAAGCACAAAAAATAACAATTCACAAAGAATAAATAACAATTCAAAAATGGAGAACAACACATCTAGATTACTAGATAATATATTCACACATTACAAAGACACCGACTATACTATTAGGACTGTCTGTGTTTTTATTTGCATTCCAAAAAGATTTTGACATTCCCACTGTCTTATTTGCACTCCTAAATGTGACCAAAGGTAAATAGGTCAGCTGTATCTGAGCTTGCAAGGATGAAGTTGAGGTTAAAGTACTGTTGTTAACGGTTGGTAAGCATTAATACCTTGCGTTTGCGCTCTGCTCTCTCTCTGTGTCTCCTGCGTCTCTCTCTGGCTTTGGCGAGAGCCTTTATCTCAGGAGGTTGTTCCAGTTCCCGTGCCTTTTTCAGGTGTGCTGCTGCGTGTGCCATGGTGCCAAAAACCACAGAAAACCCAACACAGGTAGTCCTCTATCACTTCAGATGTGGAATAATCCCATAAAGTGGATCTTATTAATGTAAAACAGTCCTTGTTCTGCTTTTCCCAATGGCTCTTTAATGTGCCTCCTTCTGAATAAAGTGATAACAGACGCTCTTTGCCAGTGTCCTCCCACAATTCACTCGGAATAACTTAACAACTCTGATCCACTGTGAATTCTCTCTGAAGTGCAAACAGTTTGTCTCTTTTCCCCGCCCACTGATAGTCTGGTCCATTGGTTGACTGAAGAAAGAAAAGCCTCACTTGCTGAATCTGAACTTATATCGCCATGTGTGAACTAGGAATAGAGAGAGAGAGAGAGAGAGAGAGAGAGAGAGAGAGAGGAAGAGGGCTGACCTGCCTGTCCGGATGTAGAGGCATCCAGCTTTAGTGTCGAGTAAAGCTTTAGGATTGAGTCTATGTGAGTGTGCTTCACAAATGACAAAGAGCATGACAAACAGCTTGTCTACAGGGACACCTGTGGCACATTGCGTGTTCCTCGGAGCTGGGGAGGAGTTTGGGGAAGACCACAGCAGTGGCCGTCAGGGGAGAGCAAGAAACACTTGAATACACTGGGGGAAAAGCAATGCAAGCCACATATTCAAATCCACCTGGAGGGGAATGGTACGCTCCGACACTCAGCTCCTGAAGTCACACACCCAACCTGGTGAGGTGGTGTGGCATTGTGGTAAATGTCCAGGGCTGATGATCAGAGGGTCAGTGACAGCAAAGAGCCAGGCATTTGGCATCATCAATGTGCCATAAAGAAATGCACTTAATCTGTAGGATGCTGCAGGGGGATTGTACTATAAATCCCATTGGATCTCAAGGGGTCTGTGAAATGACTACAGCAGATGCTATGAGGAAAGAAATCTATAATGGTCACTATAAGGTCACTATTCCTTAGTAAGGATCTCCCTTAAGCCGCCTCTGACTCTCGGAGACAGTATAGTCTCAAAATAACACTAAGAGTCGTTGTTGCATGTTTTTTTTTTTTTTTATTCAGCAAGGATGCATTAAATTGCTCTAAAGTGACAGTATAGATATTTATAGTGTTACAAAAGATTCTTTTCAACATTGTTAATAATAAGAAATGTTTCTTGAGCACCAAATCATGATTTCTGAAGGATCATGTGACACTGAAGACTAGATTAATGGCTACTGAAAATTCAGCTTTGCCATAGCAGAATTAAATTAATTTTTTTTTAAAGGGGTGGTTGACTGTGATTTCACTTTTCTAACTTTAGTTTGTGTGTGTTGTTGCTGTTTGAGCATAAACAACATCTGCAAAGTTGCAATGCTCAAAGTTCAAAGCAAAGGAAGATATTTGCTTTTAAAGAAATCGTTTTTTAAGGACTACAACACTACATGACATTCCTCCCAGGTTAGTGACATCACTAACCCTAAAATTTACATAAACCCCGCCCCCGGGAACACGCAGTCCATGTTGAGAAGAGGAAGAGTAGTTGCTGTCGAGCACATTTGTGAGTCTGCATCTCAAGCTGTCGCATCCATCTTTTCACATGCAATACAGAACGTAACACAAATGCAATAGCATGTCATCTTACAACAGTTCCCACACCAGCGATTTTTTAGATTATCATGACAGAATATGCTAATCAAAGACTTGAAGGTAGTTAACTCCACATCAGCAACATAAATTCATCTACTATTCATTCAGAAACGTCCTGTTGCATTCTACATGTTGTCACTTCTTCTAAAGTCTCATCATCATTTTCCGATTCCAGTTTAAACATAAAAGGCAGAACAGTTTCTGACATTTTAGTGTTTGTCTGTGTGAGGTAATCGGAGCTGCTAACACACACAAGCTCTTGAAGCTCCACCCTCTGTGCGGGAACAGCAGCTCATTTACATTTAAAGGGACACACACAAAACGACGTGTTTTTTACTGACCCTTAAAAAAGAGACAATTTTAACATGCTGTAAAAAAATTATCTGTTGGGTATTTTGAGCATAAAATTTGCGCATAAACATACGCACTCTGGGGACAACAGAGACTTATTTTACATATTGTAAAAAGGGGCATTATACCACCCCTTTAAGGAAAATCTGCAATTTTTCAGAACTATTCTCTGTATTTGCAAAATAAAACAGCATATTTTGGATCAATAAAGATCTTCCTTAGACACCCTTATTGTTCGAAACATTGCTGTTTTATTTCACAAATAAAGGGTAGGCTATAGTTAGTTTGTGGATTTTCCTTTGTTTTGATCCTGCACCTGTAAGAGATCATACACAGGGGACATATTTCCCCCCTCTTTTCCTGTATTTTTGATCTATAAATGCAGCTTTGGTGATCATAGGAGACTTCTTTTTTAAAAACATTAATAAACTTTTAGTGTTAATCCTATTCACAAAGCATAACCTAATTAACATTCTTTATATATATATATATATATATATATATTGTATATATTTATATTTAATATATATAATATATATTTAATATATATTGCATGTATTTATTCATTGCATTTGTTAATGTTGTAGTGTGCATTTTAATCATGTTTTGAATGTGCGAATGTATTGTGAATTGAGTATATATATATATATATATATATATATATATATATAATGCATGTATTATTAAATAGTAGAATATTGCATTCATATTTTTAAATATATTAATCAAAGCATTTATTAATACATTTATTTATTATTTATTGTTGAATTTGCATTTGCTTTTTTGTGAACTGACTTGGATTTGCAAATGTTTTGAGACTTTCTTCCTAGTTAACACACATATTTTAATAGTATATCTATCCAATGGAATGTGACATTTTCAACTCTATAGGCTGCATTTGAACGCGCCCTGTTTCACTTTATCTCACTTTATCTCTACATTAACTTACATGTAAGTTTTCAATAGTTAGTGTTAGTGAGTAATATTAAGTTAGTGAGGACATTTTCAGAAATTTGGTCCTTACAAGTATAGACAATCATCACTGAGATTAGCACATGCACACATATCACTCCAAACTGTAACACTGCATGGGCATTTGTTTAATGAATGGAGTTGACAGAGCTCAGTCTCAGTAAAAATACTTCAACACCACCTTTTGGCCTCCAAAAGTAACTACACCTCAGTGAATTAGACATCAGCACACTGACACCTGGTGGTTAAACTGCACAATATAGTGGTCATCTAGAAAATACTTACAGTAAGAAGACAAACTATAATACAATGCTGAACCTAAGATCTCTGAAAATGTACCACAGTATGTGAATAGTAACCATAGTTACGGTGGTATTTGTTGACCAAGAACAGGTGTAACGCATTGGTGACACACTACCGTAATTAGATCAATGTGACAATGGTTTCTATAGGACAAACTAAAACATTTGTTATAGAAGAGTATTTTGCAAATGTATGAACTATCAACTTTTTGACAATCTGTAGAAATATCTAACAAAAAAACAGTCACACTTTAGATTAGGGTCCAATTCTCACTATTAACTAACTATTATGACATTTGCCTAAATAAACTCCTAATTACTGCTTATTAATATATCAAGGTTGTTAAGTTTAGGTATTGGGTAGGAATTGGATTATGGGATGTAGAATAAGGTCATGTAGAATAAGGCATTAATATGTGCTTTATAAATAATAAACAGCCAATATCCTAGTAATATGCATGCTGATATAAGCAACTAGGCAATAGTGAGAACTGGACCCTAAACTAAAGTGGTACCCAAAAAACGAACTCAAAAACTCACAATAAAAAAAAAAAATTATAAAATGTATCAATTAAAAAAAAATTGAATTACCTTAGACCACTTTGATTTTACTTGTCAGTATTAGTCCCGATGTGTGTGTGTGTGTGTGTGTTTCCCCAGATACACAAGCCCAATTTCCTACCCTATTCATGGAAAGTGCCATCCCACCACCTTTACAGATTATTTAATATGATTTGAAAACATTTCCTTTACTACAGATGGTGTTACAATCCAGTAAGGGATTCTCTTCTTTAACAAGATGAATCGTGCTGCATCTCATGTTATTTATTCATGTGTAAAAGCAACAGACTGAACAGATGCAGAAAAAAAAAAATCTATAAAGCTGCGAGCATTGATCGTTTATGACAACTGATAGTCTCCAGAGCAGAGGAAGAGCTGTGTAACATGAACATAGACACAAAAACAATAAAAGCAGGGCAAAAAGGGAAGATCAATCAAGTTCCTTCAACCTGCTTGTTGGTTTTCGCCTATGGTTAGACAAAGTCAATCAGATCAATAAGCTATTTCAGTGTTAAATAATCAACAAACTCAGTCTGAAAAAAAAGTTTCTGCCACAATGCTAGAGAATTGAGTGGTTGCCAGGATGTTGCCATGCTGTCGCTGTTGACTTCCTAAGCTGGACTTTGTGATGAAGCAGATAAGGATCAGGCTGTAAACGTGTTGTAAAACACCACACAGCAAGAAAGATGTTTGACATATGGTTATTTGAGCTCGAACAGGTCTTGTAGTGCTGATAAATGGACAAGACGAGGACAGAATCGATACAGTGATAAACATGAGCAGTGTATGCTGAGGCGCCAGGTCTCAAATATCCATGCGGAGAGAGCAATGCTTCCAGGGGACTGTAGGTTATCATCATCTCCACACTTATTGAACATCATTACCCAGGATGCTTATGTTTCACCCATCACAGCTGCTAAGGATGGCAAATAGTGCTGTGTCAGGGGCCTGCACTAAAACAAGCTTTTTGCATGTGTGTAATAGTAATTTCACAGCTGCTTTTTTTTATATCTAAAGTGACTTAGAGTAACTTTATACATGGGCAATATATCAATAATGTATTTGTAGTGGTAACTAGCATTGTAATGACAACCTGAGAAGTCTGGATGTAACTGTGCGGTAAACATCTCCACTCAAATCTTAAATATAACAGAAGTTTATGGGTGTATAGTGTGTGCTGATGTAGGCAATGAATATGCTCTCATAGCTGAGTCTGTACTTTTCAACTTACATCATCTGTAACCTAATCGGTCTTGGAACTCTTAGTGTTTGTTATTAAGCCATTAGTCAACACATCGATCTTTCATAAAAGCTCACTCATAGTTAACCCTCAATCCAGTTTCTTTACACAAATCCATCATTCTAATGCACTAGATGTACAGAAGCAGGAGAAATGCAGCAATATAGAATTTTTGGCTGATACGATAGTTAAATAACCAATATATATGATATTTTAAATTGTAATAAAATTTCGCTAGCCTGGATTCCAGCTGAACTTAGCCCCGTCCACAACATTTTTAGGTCGGGAAGTTCGTATTCGTTCATGTTCTGACTAGAATCTGAGTATGACGACGTCAGGCTAATATTTAGCTATATATTGACAATGAAAACTAGCATCAAGCAAATATATACTATTTATAAGCCTTAATATTATCAGTTTCAACAAAATCAAAACAACGGAGAAAAAAAAAACTGCAGTCACAAATATGTCTTAAATCCCATTGTTGTAAACAAATACTAATTTTAAAGACTCAACATCCGATGCACACAGAGCCACTTAACTGTAGCCAACAAATTATGTTGCCAAAATCAGAGACAGCTAATTTATGGACAAATATACTTTTATAATGCAATCCACAGTGCTTTGAAACTAGCTCAACCCCTCAAAAAATATCCAATATGGTTTGTCATTTTAATTCAGTAGACTCCTTTTTTCCCAGTATTTATCTCATCAGTTCTCTTATCATATATTTTCAGTTGTGTTGTATGTGTGTTTATTGATTAATTGCTTTATTTCTGCTTTTTAGTGTTATCACCTTTTAAAAAAATAAATTGTTGTAGATGCATCCCACTGCTCCCACTTTTCTTCCCATTAACTACAGCCCATATTAGACATGAAGGCAACCACCCTGTTCTTTCTTTCCTTACATACACAGGCCTGTAAAAATTCCCATTTCTAGAAAATTTGCTTTACATTTCTTCATTACATGACCAAGACACTGGTCGAAAACCTCTCTCCACCTCTCTGTAGCTCAAACTTGCAACGCCAAGGTCATGGGTTCGATTCCCAGGGAAAGCAAGAACTGATAAGAATGTAAATGTGTATCTTGAAATGCAATGGAAGTCGCTTTGGATAAAAGTGTCTGCCAAATGCATAAATGTAAAATGTCAAGCTTTCAAATGTCACTCTAGAAATAAAAGGATCAATTATCACAGACTGTTTATATCAGTAGAGACCACACCCAAACACACACTGACAAATGCAGAGAGGGAGAGAGAGAGAGAGAGAGAGAGAGAGAGAGAGAGAGAGAGAGAGAGAGAGAGAGAGAGAGAGAGAGAGAGATCCATAAAAATGAGAGAAACAAGAAAGTGAGAAAACAGACAAGATGCACTCCAGTAGATGTAATTTGAAAATACAATATCCACCCTACCACTAACAAATTTGTCTTTTTTTGTGGCAATACCATGTCTTTTTGTGCAAGCCAAAATATGTAAGTTTATATGCACTCATTTTCATCAAACTGAATGAATCCAATCTGATTTCAGATTCTTAAAGTTCTATGAACCCTGAACATTGCGATCTGATTCACATATTAATTTACATGTGCATTATATGTATTCTGAACACAACCTCAGTGCATGTGCAGTGTGTCCAGTTGATGCACTCGAACAGGAGAAAGCAAACACAATCACATCACTAGATCTATTGTGAGTATAATTGTCATATAAAGGATGAAACTAAGCATAGGTCTGTTCAAAGGACGTAAAACATGTTTAAATATACACATCATGGTGCCGTGCAAGGTATTTTTGAATCCAATAGAGAAGATAGTTGGATTCGAGCATTTACATGGTTAATATGTTTCCCTATTGATCGGATTGTTTCTGGTCTATATTACCACCCCTTCCAATACAATTGAAATTTCACTCGGATTGAGCTCAATTGGATTGATTTGAGCCATCAATCTGATTGCTGATGTTAATATTATACATCCCTGTGCCCCAAACATATATTAATTGTTTTCCAAAATTTTTTCTCTTTGATAGCTTGCTTGCACCCACATACCAAAATAAAGGAGCTATGATAAACCATGACTTTGTTATCTACACAAACAAACAGAATACACTGCATGATGATCCATTCACTCACTGCTTTAATGTACGAATCATCTTACATTAAATCAGAGTGCCTGCAAGAAAAGAAACCCATTTACAGAAATCAAATAGCACTAAGCCTGGTGACTCTTATTCCAGAAGCTTCTTATTCCTCGCCCAGCTCATTTGATTCTGCGTGTACTCTGGTGAAAAGGACACATGCGATAAAAATAAGTGTGGCTAGAAGATGAAACTGAATGCACTCTAATTCGTTTTGAAGTCTGGTGGCTAGTTTCTAGTTTGGGCCTCTATTTAGCTCTATTTATCAGGTGCTTCTTAGCCAGAATAAGCTACAAAGTGGACCAGAATTTATGCAGAGAGCCAAAAGTCTGGATAAATGTCACTAATGTCTTATTGACAACATCAGATCAGTTCAGTAAGAATCTGTTAACACTAGGTATCTCTTTAGCTCTTAAAGGGGTGGTTCGGGATTTTTTACATCGGACCTCATTTTTAAGTCAGCCTGGTTGTTATTCATCAGTGGAGACATTTAAAAAAAAAAATTATCCAGTCCTTATATTTGGATAGTTAGCCGATGCTAGGCTAGCGCGAGTCAAGGGTAGATGTTAGCCAGCCATTAAAAACCGTTTTACCCACTCCACAGTGCACCAAACGCAAATCAATTAATATAGCTGCGAGCAGCGATTACGGGCCCAAGCCGGTGGCACCGCAACCCCGGTGCCTTTAGGGTGGCGGTGCCGCCGGCTTTGGCCCTTCATCGCTGCTCGCAGCTATATATATATATATATATATATATATATATATATATATACATACATATATATATGTATGTATATATATATATATATATTTATTTATTCATTCATTCATTCATTTTTTTTTTATTATTATTATTATTTTTTTTTTTTATTATTCAGATTTTATGATACACTCAAAATATTCCACAACAAATCCTTTAAATTTAATGTAAAAGTAAAAATGAAAGTAAGAAGTGTTGGGCTCACGTAACCCTCTCATCAGAATCAAAATGTTTCAACATTTGCGATGTATTTGGATGCTAAACTATTCTTTATTATAGGCTTTGTTCTTCACTCGTGTTCCAATATTGATGGAAAAAATCATCCTCTTCACATGCGCAAAAATTTGCTTGGAAACATCACAGTGGAGCGAGCGGTGCTTACTGTGAATGTACGAATTGTACTACTGACTATTTAGAGCAGTGTAATTTTTATATGTTAGGTTGACTATTTTATTATTATATTTTATTAAGGCTATAATGAACAGGGATGTCAAGGGATGAACTGCGATGTCAAGATTGTAATGCTGGAGTGTGTGTGTGTGTGTGTGTGTGTGTTCATGTTTTTCTATCCCGGTGGGGACTTTAACCTGAATGCACACAGACTCATGGGGACTCGTGTCACAGTGGGGACCTAAATAGAGGTCCCCATGGGTAAACAAGATTATAAATCATACAGAATGAGTTTTTTTGGAAATGTAAAAATGCAGAAAGTTTTATGGGATAGGTAGGTTTAGGGGTAGGGTTAGTGTGAGGAGATAGAATATACAGTTTGTTCAGTATAAAAACCATTAAGTCCATGGAGAGTACCCACAAAGATAGTAAACCGTGTGTGTGTGTGTGTGTGTGTGTGTGTGTGGCGTGGGCGCGATTGAACAGTAGACACATAAAAACATACTCCGTCATTATACAGGACGAAATTCAAACTGCAAAGTGTTAACTTATATTTGTGTACAGTTGCAATAAAACACAAAATTGTGCTTTTGTAAAATAATTTCAAGCAATCCACCCCCCGAAAGGCGCTAATTTTAAAATGAAACTAAAATGCTCATGGCTGCACGGGCATTCATAATGGTGCGCGTCCACGGCGAGGAACGAGCAGAACAGAGCGAACGTTTTTCAGTTAATTCCTACTTCCATAGGAATTCATTTGAAACGCTCGCTCAACCAATATAAATGTCAGTGCGGACGAACATATTTTACTTTCGTTTTTAAGTTAGCGATTAAAAAGCCCCCAGCGGTGTCACACGTCAGTTAACCGGTGGTAAAATATTCTCACCGTCACATACCTAGTATATTTTTTTATATAGATATAATAGGCCTACCTGATTTTGAACACAAGAGGGCAGTATAGCACTATGTTTGACTTTATTTATGTATTGTTTAGACTAAACAACCATTCTGGCAGTTTTTAAACTTAAAATTCATTCTTAAATTGAAAAAAAATAATAAAATGTTTAGTTGTGATGTTTGTATACTTTTATATAGAAATAAATGGTATATAATTACATTTTTAGAAAATTTGAGGCTTTTAGTTTTTCCTTTTTGGACATTACTTTAATCCCTCGCCATAGCAAAACCGTTTGAGATATTTATTATCCGTTCACAATTTAGCATATTTAATGTATTTTCATCATGTTGAAAAAGTTTGGTGGGAATAAAATAAATAGTTTAAGAGGAGTGGCTAAAAATTCATAGGCTGATTTTGCAAAAAAATCCACATTCAGACCAAAATATCTGACTTCCTTTTGCTCTGAGCTAATGAATGTAAATTAGAAAGTTGTCCGGCTTGATGAGAACAATATAAAAACATTTTTTTTTTACTGTATTTAAAACTAACCCCCCCACTTTTGTCAAAAGTATGTTGAAAGTGACACACTTCCTGCTGCCAGTTGGTGGCGCTATAACTTTGACTCACAATAGTCACATCCATCTGATCGGCCTCTTACCACGAACACACTGCTGAAGTTTCATCAAGATCAGTTGATGTATGCAGAAGTTATAACACTTCGTGTCTCTCTTTTCTCGCCATAAATTCGTTTCCTCACCACGGCCAAACCGTTCAAGATATCAAAAATCCGTCCGCAATTTAGCATCCTCAATGTCTTTACTTCATGCTGACTGAGTTTGGAGGTGATTGAATGAATTCTCTAGGAGGAGTACATCACATTCCACAGCAAGCGTTTTCCAAACAACCCATAATAGCTGACTTCCTGTTGGGCTGGCGTGAAACTTGACAGAGGGAAAGTTGTTCGGCCCGACGAGATCTATATGTGTACCGAGTTTCATATTAATTCATGCAAGCGTATTTGATATATGGACCAAGTTTTCAGACCCTGTTCAAGAGGGCGCTGTTGAGCCCCCCTGCCACGCCCGTTTCTGAAACTTTTCACATGTCTACTGGCTAATAAGTGTTATGTGTCTGTCGAGTTTCATCCAATTTCAAGCATGTTAAGAGTCTCAAACGCATCCGAAAAGAATATTAAAACTTGATGCGTTGCCACGGCAACAGTATCTAAGATATCAATAATCCTTTCACAGGTCTACATCTGCCCTGTGTTTACATTATACACAGAAAGTTTGAAGCAAATCGGGTAAAATTAAGAGGGTGACTTCAAAGCATTTTGAAATTGACAAACTTCCTGCTGCCAGTTGGTGGCGCTATAACTTTGACTCACAATAGTCACATCCATGTGATCGGCCTCTTACAACGAACACACTGCTGAAGTTTCATCAAGATCAGTTAATGTATGCAGAAGTTATAACACACTTCCTGTGTCCCATTATTCGCCATAAATTCGTTTCCTCGCCACGGCCAAACCGTTCGAGATATCAAAAATCCGTTCGCAAGAATTCATCCTCAATGTCTTGACTTTATTCTCACCGAGTTTGGTGGCGATCGGATGAAATCCCTAGGAGGAGTATTTCACATTCCATTGTATGCGTTTTCCAAACAACGTATAATAACCGACTTCCTGTTGGGCTTTTGTAAAACTTAGAGCACGAAAGTTGTTCGGCCCGATGAGATCTATATGTGTACTGAGTTTCATATTATTACATGCAAGCGTGTTTGATTTATGGACCAAGTTTTCGGACCCCATTCCAGGGGGCGCTGTCGAGCCCCCCTGCCACGCCCCAGTACCAGCTTCAGCCCGGCCCTGATGGCCGCAGGTTCTGACGTGTGTGCAAAATTTCAAGAGTTTTTGAGCATGTTAAGGGCCCCAAAAGTGGCAAAAAGGCAAAAAAAAAAATAATGAAGAAAAAAAAAAATATAGCTGCGAGCAGCGATTACGGGCCCAAGCCGGTGGCACCGCCACCCTGGTGCCTTTAGTTACATAAAGGCACCGGGGTGGCGGTGCCACCGGCTTTGGCCCTTCATCGCTGCTCGCAGCTATATTTATATATATATTTTATATATATATATATATATATATATATATATATAAGACAGAAACCTTATTAGCTTATTCTGATTTTATGATACACTCAAAATATCCCACAACAAATCTTTTAAATTTAATGTAAAAATTAAAACGAAAGTAAGCACTGTTGGGCTTACGTAACCCTCTCATTAGAATCAAAATGTTTCAGCATTTGCGATGTATTTGGATGCTAAACTATTCTTTATTATAGGCTTTGTTCTTCACTCGTGTTCCAATATCGACAGAAAAAATCATCCTCTTCACACGCGCAAAAATGTGCTTGAAACATCACAGTGGAGCGGTGCTTACTGTGAATGTACGAATTGTACTACTGACTATTTAGAGCAGTGTAATTTTTATATGTTAGGTTAACTATTTTATTATTATATTTTATTAAGGCTATAATGAACAGGCTGCGATGTCAAGATTGCAATGCTGGAATGTGTGTTTGTGTGTGTGTGTGTGTGTGTGTGTGTGTGTGTGTGTGTGTGTGTGTGTGTGTGTGTGTGTGTGTGTGTGTGTGTGTGTGTGTGTGTGTGTGTGTGTGTGTGTGTGTTCATGTTTTTCTATCCCGGTGGGGACTTCAACCTGAATGCACACAGACTCATGGGGACTCGTGTCACAGTGGGGACCTAAATAGAGGTCCCCATGGGTAAACAAGCTTATAAATCATACAGAATGAGTTTTTTTTGGAAATGTAAAAATGCAGAAAGTTTTCAGTGGTGGGTAGGTTTAGGGGTAGGGTTAGTGTAAGGAGATAAAATATACAGTTTGTACAGTATAAAAATCATTAAATCTATGGAGAGTCCCCACAAAGATAGTAAACCGTGTGTGTGTGGGTGGGTGTGTGTGTGTGGTGTGGGCGCGATTGAACAGTGGACACATAAAAACATACTCCGTCATTATACAGGACGACATTCAAACTGCAAAGTGTTAACTTATATTTGTGTACAGTTGCAATAAAACACAACATTGTGCTTTTGTAAAATAATTTCAAGCAATCAACCCCCGAAAGGCGCTAATTTTAAAATTAAACTAAAATGCTCATGGCTGCACGGGCATTCATAACGGTGCGCATCCACGGCGAGGAACGAGCAGAACAGAGTGAACGTTTTTCAGTTAATTCCTACTTCCATAGGAATTCATTTGAAACGCTCGCTCAACCATTATCAATGTCAGTGTGGACGAACATATTTTACTTTCGTTTTTAAGTTGGCGATTCAAAAGCCTCCAGCGGTGTCACACGTCGATTAACCGGTGGTAAAATATTCTCACCGTCACATACCTAGTATATTTTTATGTAGATACAATAGGCCTACCTGATTTTGAACACAAGAGGGCAGTATAGCCCTATGTATGACTTGACTTTTATGGGACTAAATAGTACAATTACTATTTTTAAACTTATAAATATTTATTAAATTGAAAAAAAAAAAGAATAAAATGGGTTTAGTTGTGACATTTTTATACTTTTATATAGAAATAAATGGTGTTTAATTACATTTTTAGAAGATGAGGCTTTAAGTGTTACTTTACTTTAGTCCCTCACTATAGCAAAACCGTTTGAGATGTTTAATATCCGTTCACAATTTAGCATCTTTAATGTATCTTTATCATTTTGAAAAAGTTTGGTGTGAATAAAATAAAACCGTTAGGAAGAGTAGCTCAAAAACTCAGAGTCTGAAATATCCAAAAAATCCACATTCAAACCAAAATATCTGACTTCCTTTTGCTCGGAGCTAATAACTGTAAATTAGAAAGTTGTCCGGCTCGGTGAGACCAATATATATACTGATTTTTGTAACTGTTGGTAAAACTAACCCACCCACTTTTGTCAAACGCATGTTGAAAGTGACACACTTCCTGCTGCCAGTTGGTGGCGCTATAACTTTGACTCACAATAGTTACATCCATCTGATCGGCCTCTTACCACGAACATACTGCTAAAGTTTCATCAAGATCAGTTAATGTATGCAGAAGTTATAACACTTCGTCTCCTCTCTTTTCTCGCCATAAATTTGTTTCCTCGCCATGGCCAAACCGTTCGAGATATCAAAAATCCGTCCGCAATTTAGCATTCTCAATGTCTTGACTTCATGCTGACTGAGTTTGGAGGTGATTGAATGAATTCTCTAGGAGGAGTACATCACATTCCACAGCAAGCGTTTTCCAAACAACCCATAATAGCCGACTTCCTGTTGGGCTGGTGTGAAACTTGACAGAGGGAAAGTTGTTCGGCCCGATGAAATCTATATGTGTACCGAGTTTCATATTAATTCATGCAAGCGTGTTTGATATATGGACCAAGTTTTCAGACCCTGTTCAAGAGGGCGCTGTTGAGCCCCCCTGCCACGCCCGTTTCTGAATCTTTTCACATGTCTACTGGCTAATAAGTGTTATGTGTCTGTCGAGTTTCATCCAATTTCAAGCATGCTAAGAGTCTCAAACGCATCCGAAAAGAATATTAAAATTTGATGCGTTGCCACGGCAACAGTATCTAAGATATCAATAATCCTTTCACAGGTCTACATCTGCCGTGTGTTTACATTATACACATAAAATTTGAAGCAAATCGGGTAAAAGTAAGAGGGTGACTTCAAAGCATTTTGAAAGTGACACACTTCCTGCTGCCAGTTGGTGGCGCTATAACTTTGACTCACAATAGTCACATCCATGTGATCGGCCTCTTACAACGAATACACTGCTGAAGTTTCATCAAGATCAGTCAATGTATGCAGAAGTTATAACACACTTCCTGTGTCCCATTATTCGCCATAAATTCGTTTCCTCGCCACGGCCAAACCGTTCGAGATATCAAAAATCTGTTCGCAAGAATTGATCCTCAATGTCTTGACTTTATTCTCACCGAGTTTGGTGGCGATCGGATGAAATCCCTAGGAGGAGTATTTCACATTCCATTGTATGCGTTTTCCAAACAACGTATAATAACCAACTTCCTGTTGGGCTTTTGTAAAACTTAGAGCACGAAAGTTGTTCGGCCCGATGAGATCTATATGTGTACTGAGTTTCATATTATTACATGCAAGCGTGTTTGATTTATGGACCAAGTTTTCGGACCCCATTCCAGGGGGCGCTGTCGAGCCCCCCTGCCACGCCCCGGTACCAGCTTCAGCCCGGCCCTGATGGCCGCAGGTTCTGACGTGTGTGCAAAATTTCAAGAGTTTTTGAGCATGTTAAGGGCCCCAAAAGTGGCAAAAAGGCAAAAAAAAAAATAATGAAGAAAAAAAAAATAAATAATCCTTACGAAAACAATAGGGCCTTCGCCCTTTCAGGGCTTGGGCCCTAATAATCCTTACGGAAACAATAGGGCCTTCGCCCTTTCAGGGCTTGGGCCCTAATAACACTAGACTATCGATGCAAATGTCCGTTGAGAGAATAATGTTAGAAATCAAACTTACCTTTCATCACATTGCATTAGTTATAATTTGTTCCCTGTAATCATAAGCCTTGTCTACAGCAGCAGCGGAGTGATATTGATTACCTAGGCAACCGAGTGAGCCGGTACACACATGTACGGCACACACTGTAGTGGCTTCTTTTCTGTGTTTACTTTTTGCCGCATTACTAACTGGAGCAAAGTAAAATTCCGCAGCTGCTGAGAAACTAGTTCCTTTGGGATCATTGAGATGAAAGGTAAGTTTGATTTCTAACATTATTCTCTCAACGTACATTTGCATCGATAGTCTAGTGTTATAATTGATTTGCGTTTGGTGCACTGTGGAGTGGGTAAAACGGTTTTTAATGGCTGGCTAATATCTACCCTTGACTCGCGCTAGCCTAGCATCGGCTAACTATCCAAATATAAGGACTGGATAATTTTTTTTAAAAAATGTCTCCACTGATGAATAACAACCAGGCTGACTTAAAAATGAGGTCCGATGTCAAAAATCCCGAACCACCCCTTTAAATACGATGAGATGAAAATACGCTGTTCGCAAGAAGGCCGGATCAGTTTATCACTTGTTTTGCATGACTATTTCTTACAGTACTGCATTTCAGGGATGTATTTCACAAAAGCATTGTAAGGATACTGTCGTTCAAAAGTTTGGGGTCCGATTTGCTGTAAGATTTTTTTTTTATATGAAACAAAAAATGAAACTTATGCTCACCAAGTATTTAGTCACATGAAATCATTCTAATATGCTGGTTTGGTGCCCAATAACATTTATTTTTTTTTTATTTGAATTGAAAGTCCACAAGAACAGCATTTATTTGAAATAATTTTTTGTAACAAATGTAAAAATATTACTGACCCCAAACTTTTGCACAATACTTTATAATGGAGACTATTGGTGTCAACTGTTTCTATGATCTGAATCAAAAATTACACTAATGTATCAAGATTTTAAATGACTGAATCTTTTCCCTCACACTGTCATAATATGATTAGGATGCAGAGGAAATGTTCTGCAGTCCTGTGAGGCGGTTACTAAAACATCAGATCTATTGTACGGTAGAAAGAGCCGCTCCCTAAAAGAACTGATAAATAATGAATCGTGTGACTTCAAATTACATGCTTTGCCAACTTAATCCTGCCAGATAATGACTAATAATAACCTCAGCATCAATGAAGGATGCGCCTGAGAGTTTTGAGAGGAAAATGGAAAAAGTGAAGGTGGATATTGAAGGATTAAGAAAAAGAAACTGAGAGGGAGAGGGATATAAAGAGAGGACGGATCAATAGAAGTATGCAGACAGCGGACAGGACAGCAATCACATCAGAGCATCAGCAAGCCTCCGTAAACACACTCTACTCAATTAGCTCTCTGGGAAGGGCAGGCTATTGTGCATGCGTGTGTGTGTGTGATGAGCCATTCTGTCCCTCTCCTTACAGATGCTTTCAAGAACCATGTAGCACAAGACCTTGGCAGACATGCAAGTTTTGGGATGCTTTCCATCTGTTAAAGTGAATGAGGAGTGCTGGACCTGTATTTGGCTTTAAATGTGCACTGAGTATTTTCATCAGTCTCTACTTTTTCAGGAGAACTGACATAAAGACTGAAGCACTTTGTCTACCCACTAAGCATCATTCCAAGGGCATGGAAACCATTACTTATCAAGGATTACTTCTCAAGGATGTGTATCCACCACATCTTTCAAACTGTTCCTAATCCATCCACCCATCTGTTTTTGACTTGTCCTCGGGCCATCATTGATCCATTTTCCATTCTTACGGGAAGTCCTGATTGGTTTTTCATTAATATTTTAAAGTATGAGATGCATTTCCCATACTCCCACCCTCACCTCTTAAAAAATAACCAATCAAGTGGATTAAGGCAGAGCATTACAGGCAATTTGTTTTGCTTTGTTTTTCCAGGCACTGGTCAATTTTGAGATCTTGTGCTAATTTAGCGAAGACTAGTGGAAAGAAAACACCAAAAATATACATTTAAAAACAAGTAAAAAATCAAATGGCAACAACAAAATAAAATGGCTTTATCCAATGTTCAGAGTTCTGTAATGGAAATGTATACACATTAGTGCATATTTAATTACATAATACATGGTTTGAATATTAAAAAATTTCAGAAAACTTGTAATACTAAACAATTACCGTAATGTGATGAAATGGTGATATCTATTAGTTAAATTACTATAATTTGTACCCTGTTTACCATCTGTAGCGTCATGCCGAAAAATAAACCAGCCAGACCTGCTGATTTAACACATTTTTTACTCAAATTCGCTTCTCATTTTTTTTTTCAACAATTATTTGTCAGGCATTAATATCTATATAAATATGTAAAAATGCCTTAATATCTTGCATACCTGACATGAACTTTTTTTCTACATAATTTTTAGTTAAATTGATAGGTAACACTTTACACAATGTTAAGTTTGTTAACATTTGGTCTCATGAACTAACAATGAACAACCATTTTGTTTACAGTCCGTTTAGAAATTTACAGTTGTTCATTGTTAATTTGAAATACATTCATGTTCATTTATACAGCTTGAATTGTAAAAAAAAAAAAAAAAAAAACATTAAGCAAGATTTATAAATGCTGTAAAAGCAAAGTGGATCTGTGAGGAAAAATAATGTAAATGCCTAGGATTCCCTTGTGAATTGTTTAAAGGAGGTTAAAGCCTGGATGTCGGTGAACTTTTAAAATTTTAATGAGAGTAAAACAGAGCTCGTCTGGTTTAGGGGTCCTGCTCTGCCTGAACTGTCAAATTTAGGTGAGCTGACCCCTTTTTGTAAACCTGTGGTCAAGGGGTACTGTTTGCCAGTACCTTAAAATTCAATAAACAGATAAACTCAGTCGTTAAATCATGTTTTTTTCATTTACTACTATTGGCTAAGGTTAAACCTTTTCTTTCTTCCAATGACTGTGAGAAGGTGATCCATGCTTTTGTGTTTGCGAGGCTAGACTATTGCAACTCCTTGTATGTGTGTGTCTGCCAAACAGCATTAAACCGATTGTAATTAGTCTAGAATGGGGACTCGCAAGTGGGATCATATCTCTCCTATTCTGTCTTCTCTGGGCTGGTTACCAGTCCAGTACAGGATTGATTTTACCCTCCTGGTATTTGTTTACAAGTCCTTGAACAGGTTAGCTCCCTTCTACCTGTCAGAGCTCTTGCAGGTGTATAAGCCTCCTAGAACTTTAAGGTCATCTGACCAGTCTGTTTTAATTGTTCAGATGACTAGGTATAAATGAAGGGGTGATCGGGCTTTTGCAGTGGCAGCACTGAAGAAATGGAATAGTCTAACTTCTTACATTAGAGTTGCTCCAACAATAAACATTTTTATAAGACGTCTGAAGGAACATCTTTGTCTAACTTTTGAGTCTGCAGTGTGTTGAGGCATTGGTTTTGTTTTCACTGTTTTTAGGCGTCCTGTCTGTGCTATATAATGTTGCTATTTTTCATTTTACAATTGTACAGCACTTTGGTCAACGCTCTGTTATAATAGTGCTTTATAAATAAATAAACTGAACTGAAACTCTGAGCTGGTATGAATGAGTGGAGGCGGGCTAATTTGTATAATTTGGTATAAATGAGGCAACCTAATGATTGACTACAGTGGGACTTTAACATATAGAAACTTTTTGTAAAGTGTTACTAAATAATCTTTAAAATATACAACTATCCAATGTACTCTAACTCTAATATGAATAATTGCAAAAAATTATTAGAAAAAGGCTGCTTGAAGTAGTTTTAAAGTAATTGTATTCCATGTCAGCTCATCCTTACTGATTTATTGTCAAATGGCGCATGTGAGGACTAGTACAAACTGTAAAAAATAATATGATCAATAAGTTATGACAACATATGTTTTTGCATTGCTTTAACTCAAAAACTTTCAAAACTTAACTTTCAAAAATATGATAAGTTAAACAAGATTCAACTAATTTTTAAAGTGAGTTTAATGTAATTTAAGTTGCAATGACTTAAACATCCAAGTTATTTGTACTTTATTTAAGGCAGCAACTCTTTCTTTACAGTGCATAAAGGAGGCTGAGCATGTTGCACTATAATTTTGTAATAGCTATGATTATGTTAAAATTCAGTGGTACCAAGAAAAGGCAAACTACCATATGGCCTTCATCAACATTTATAGCTTTTGTGCAAACTTTCGTACGACATCAAAATCATAATGTGGGCAGTGAGGATAATGGATGATCACGGTCAATAATGATGATCATTAAAGTTTTAAGTTGTGTGTAGACAGTGCTGGACAGCGAGGTTGCTATGGAAACAGTCCTTAGAGGGCAGGCCTGGCACCCACTACCCACAATGCACCAGCGTGCAGCTGTATAATGCAATATTCCTTCTGCTCCATTACAGTCTCCTTCCTGTACATCACATCATACTTCCCCCACAGGGAGGAGAGAGAGAGACTGAGTGAGTTATGGACAATCAGAGGACAAGAGAGAAAAGACTAACTGAAACAGCGAGTCACTGAAGGACCTACACATTGTACAGTACCTGTCCAGATAGTTTGGGCTGTAAAACGAGCCACAGCTGAAAGCAGTGCCATAAATTATTGAGTATAATACATGAACTCACACAGGGAACAGTAGGATGTTGGCAAGGCAGTGATATATTAATTAGAAAACTTCAAAGGCATTTAGCCAGATTGATTATTCTGCTCTATTCAAAAGACAGTTTGAGAACCTCAAGCTAATGCAGTATGAGTGAACGAATGATAGAAAAGATGAGTCGTCTGAACACCGGATAGGCATATTCTCCATTTATATTGGCCTATACAAGAATTTCAAACAGAATTATTCCTCTTGGATATAGATATTTGAACAGTTTTCAAATAAATTTGATATAAATACAATGGTTACTGCTAAGAAACTGCTATTATTTGTAGCCTCTGACAGCATGTCCATGGACAACCCACAGTCTGTTTACTGAACACCTAATGCATATTACACACACAAATAGCAAGACCTGGATGAAATCACACGTGCGTTGCCAATTTCACATGCATGAAACCTAATTCACTGATTCATTGATCCACAAAATAATGCCTCGCTAAAAACAAAGCGAAGAATGCTGTCGCAAACGACAAGGAAGAACAAAAAATGAACATGCAGTACACAGGAGTACAAGCAAAAGTTTGTTGTTAGTTGCCAGCAGCACATCAGCTCCAGACAAACAATGACACTCAAAACTGTTCTGTTACTATAGCTAACATTACAACAGCATATCTTGGTTCTGTAAAACATACCATCATAAATGTATTGTTGATTAGCTACAAGTTTGTTATGGTGCTTGGTCCGATCTACTTCCATCAGCGTTTCTCAGAAATTGCTTACTGCACCTTTAAAGTTATCAAGTATAGTTTTGTACCTTTGTATTTTTGTCCAATTTTCAAACAGTTGTTTTTGCTTCAAATCAAAGTTTGTGATTCACCTAGTAGCTGGTTGGTTTGATTCAAAGCTTATAACCTTGTAATGAATACTTTTTTAAATAGCTATGATAAAAATTAATGGGAAGAAAAATACTTCTGAAGACAAGGTTGTTAGTCAGAATAAGCTGTGAAGCGGACTAGACTTTATATTGACAATCAAAGACGATAATGTTATTACCTTAGAAAAGGTCCTTTCTTCGAGTATATTTACTGTATGCAATATACTTAAAAATAAAATTTGCCCGGTCACGTTTAAACATCCTAAGTACTCTGAAAATACCAAACACTTTGCCCACTACATTGTTCAGTACAGGAATGTTTATGCCACTCTTCCATCCGCTAACAACTAGTTCCAAGTGCAGTAGAATACCGCCTGCCAAACCAGCCTTGCAGGTGGAAATACACAACCCACTCCTGAGGGGAACTAGAGTGTAGCAGTAGGAATGACTAGACGGATGGTGGCCTATTTTTAGACCTGCATCACAAGCACCATAACATAGGCCTGTTGTTCTCGGACCACTTCCTACCTCCATTCATCCTGCTTGGTTTAAGAAGTTGGAGCACAGAATTTAAGAATAGAATACAGCTTAAAGGGATAGTTCAACCAAAACATGAAAATTCAGTCATTAATTAGGCCTACTCACCCTCATGATGTTGCAAACCCGTAAGATTTTCGTTCATCTTCGGAACACAAATGTAGATCTTTTTGATGAAATCTGAGAGCTGTCCCTCTATTGGCAGCTACTCAGCTTCCACTTTGATGCTTCAGAAAGTTCATAAAGAGATTGTAAAACTAATCCATATGAATTGAGCGGTTTAGTCCAAATTTTCTGAAGAGACAGGATTGCTTTATATGATGAACAGATTGAATTTAGGCTTTTATTCACATAAACATTCATCAATACACAAATCAGTTGTGGTAAACTGAAGCTGAAGCAAGTTTTCTTGACATGCAAGAACCAATGAGGTTCATTCTCGTGTTACGCAGCACGTTTGAGCTTCCTCAAGAACCAATGAGGTTCATTCTCGTGTTACGCAGCACGTTTGAGCTTCCTCACGAACCAATAAGGCTAATTCTCGTGTTACGCAGCACGTTTGAGCTTCCGCAAGAACCAATGAGGTTCATTCTCGTGTTACGCAGCACGTTTGAGCTTCCGCAAGAGAACCAATGAGGTTCATTCTCGTGTTACGCAGCACGTTTGAGCTTCCTCACGAACCAATGAGGTTCATTCTCGTGTTACGCAGCACGTTTGAGCTTCCTCACGAACCAATGAGGTTCATTCTCGTGTTACACAGCAAGTTTGAGCTTCCTCAAGAACCAATGAGGTTCATTCTCGTGTTACGCAGCACGTTTGAGCTTCCGCAAGAACCAATGAGGTTCATTCTTGTCTTACACAGCACGTTTGAGCTTCCGCAAGAACCAATGAGGTTCATTCTTGTCTTACACAGCACGTTTGAGCTTCCGCAAGAACCAATGAGGTTCATTCTTGTCTTACACAGCACGTTTGAGCTTCCGCAAGAACCAATGACGGTCATTCTCATGTTACGCAGCACGTTAGAGCTTCCTCAAGAACCAGTGAGGTTCATTCTCATGTTACGCAACACGTTTGAGCTTCCGCAAGAACCAATGAGGTTCATTCTCGTGTTACGCAGCACATTTGAGCTTCCGCAAGAACCAATGAGGTTAATTCTCGTGTTACACAGCACGTTTGAGCTTCCACAAGAACCAATGAGGTTCATTCTCATGTGTTACGCAGCACATTTGAGCTTCCTCAAGAACCAATGAGGTTCATTCTCATGTGTTACGCAGCACGTTTGAGCTTCCACAAGAACCAATGAGGTTCATTCTCATGTGTTACGCAGCACATTTGAGCTTCCTCAAGAACCAATGAGGTTCATTCTCATGTGTTACGCAGCACGTTTGAGCTTCCGCAAGAACCAATGAGGTTCATTCTCATGTGTTACGCAGCACATTTGAGCTTCCTCAAGAACCAATGAGGTTCATTCTCATGTGTTACGCAGCACGTTTGAGCTTCCGCAAGAACCAATGAGGTTCATTCTCGTGTTACGCAGCACATTTGAGCTTCCTCAAGAACCAATGAGGTTCATTCTCGTGTTACGCAGCACGTTTGAACTTCTGCAAGAGGTTTGTTGTCTCGCGTCAAGCAGGTTTGGTTGAGCTTCTTTTAATGTTCGCTGATCAATGTTTATATCTAAATGTTTATATGTTTATTTCTAAATGAAATCTGTTCATCATATAAAGCGATCAAGTCTCTTCAGAAAATTTGGTCTAAACCCCTCAATTCGTATGGATTAGTTTTATGATCTCTTTATGAACTTTTTGAAGCATCAATGTGGTAGTTGCGTAGCTGTCAATGGAGGGACAGAAAGCTCTCAGTTTTTATCGAAAAAAAACCCTTCATTTGTGTTCCAAAGATGAAACACAAACCTTACGGGTTTAGAACGGCATGAGGGAGAGTAATTAATGACTGAATTTTCATTTTTGGGTGAACTAACTCTTTAATCGAATTAGACTATGCAATATTACTTACTAAATTGACTGCAGTAAGTACATACAAACAAAGATCGTATACTGCGTTTATTATAGGCTACGTATTGGCACAATTACTAGACTTCCACATATTCAAACAAATATTGTTTAGCCAAAGACTAGGAGTGCCAGTGGATGGTATTCATGCAATAAGATGACGACTGTGTGTATGTGCCTGCAGTGCTCGGTCCATTACTGGAATCTAATTACCCAGAGAGACCCTGACAGCACTCTCTCATATCATAACTCAGGATTCAACAGGAAACTGCATTAGTGTGTTTGACAGGAAATAGCTTTAGAAAAAGACTTCTGCCCAGTCCTTCACCATATGGACAACAGGTAACAGGATACTTTATTTAAGCTGTGCATATTCCATATAATCTATAATCTATATTCAATACAACGTGCAAAGCATTGTCGAGGCTGACCAGTTTCATTTTAGGCTAGGCTATACCAGCTAAATCTTACAAGAGCACAGGGTGTGACCATTACGTCAGAGCAAAAGACCGATTTAGGATACATCACAATGGAGAGATGAAAGGCGAATTTAGACCCAGAGTTTAAATGTAGTTCAACAGACCATGAAGAAAAACCCACCACAGGCACTAAGCCTTGACAGCTCTAAAAGTGAAATAATAAAGAAAATAGGGTGGAAAATATCTTCGGGAAAGCTTCGAGCAACAAATCACACAGGCTACACCTTTGAGTGGCATGGAAGGGCATCTATGCATCCATGCAGACAAGCTAATGCCGTACATGACTCAGCCAGGCCATTACTTATTTATGGCTGGTTTTTATTGATGAATTGGCTTATGAGGTTGCAATAAGCAGACAGGCAGGGTGAGGCTAAGATTGTTATTGTAGGGCTCTTAGGAGGGCGTGACAGAAAAACCACTGTTTGGATATTCTCTCTTTTTTTTAACAAGTTCTGCAGTGTCATCAGCTGTGATTTCATAGGTAAAAACAACCCAGTAAATAAATGTAATCTCACCTTGGCAGCATGACAGAATGGTACCATCGACCCCTAAGGATCTAAACAATGCTGCTCTAACTGAGCAGTTTGTCAGGTGTGAACCTCACTGGCAGTCAACACACACGGTCACTACAGCATCACGTACAGGCTGGCCCGAAATAAAAAGCGACTTCATTACATACATGGCAAACTTGGAAAAAAAAAATAGACCTCAAAATTCTGTTAATGGGTTAACTTACAAAAAAAAAAAAACTTATGGATTTGCAAAGTATGAAAAGCATTGTAAATGTATGGTTAAAATGTACATTATATTCAACACATTTTGTAAGTCAAAATATAAATGAATATAAAATAATATAATAAAAAAAATACCTTACAGGTTACATAACATTAAAAATAAACAAAAAAAGAAAATTGGAATAGGAATTAAAAAATATGAATATTGGCTATGGTTTATGAATAGGCTTGTTATGATAAACTTGGGTTGTTAGTGTATTTTTACATAATTTTGTGGCCACTTATTTACTGTATATTTAGCAGATTTTTATGATAGATAGATAGATGATGGATGAGTAGATGGATAGATAGATAGATAGATAGATAGATAGATAGATAGATAGATAGATAGATAGATAGATAGATAGATAGATAGATAGATAGATAGATAGATAGATAGATATGCCTCAATGTGTCCATGAATTTACAAAACAACGCTGCCATGATGAAATGAGACAGGCTACATTGCTATAGTTCAGGCCACTGATGGTTTAGGAGGATTCGGTAACCAGGACAACGCCTCATCCTCCGCATAGTGGACCACAATACTGCGAAGCACGGGTGTCACTCACGCTCGCCCACACATACTGAACATCAGAAAGCGGAATGTTTCGTTCATTTTACACACGCACACACACTGACCTGTCGGATGCGGTTCTGGTGGGGTGGAGAGCCTCCTTCGGATGAGGTATTGTTGGAGGCCATCCTCACGTCTCGGACGGAGCCGCCCCTGCTCTGACTTTCTCCCGAGCTTTTCGACATTCAGGCTCAGCGCGTGATGTCGTCCAGGAAACGGTAGCTGGCAGTCCTTTTACTGCGGTTGTCGAGACCTGTGCTCCGGCCTCAGATGAGAGGGCTGAAGCTCCGACACATGTTGTGGTTGAATTCGAGAGTGGGAGACTGACGAACGTCCTGTGGCGTGACTGTGCGGTGCGGGTCTCACGCGCGCTGTCCTGCGACACTCCTGCTGCTCACATGCACATGCACCGATGTTGCAGTGCTGAAACACTGACCGAGATAAGAGGGTGAATGTGGGTAATTAACGAGAAGCCTTAGATAAATATACGATGGTGTAAGAGAGGCGCAATACGAGCGATGTTCTCATCACTGTGTTGAGAAGCCCCCTCCCGTGCTCCTCTCTCTCTCTCTCTCTCTCTCTCTCTCCCTCACTCCCCTCCTCCATAAGCCAAACCTCCACTTACACATGACGAGGCAAAACCAAAATGAATTTAATAGCTTCTATGTGGAATATACAGTGGACCCCAAAAAGTATTTGGACACTTAATGTAGGCTACATTTAAAACGTGCGCATTTCATAACTGCATTTGATAGCAAAATATCAAAACAAGTGATATATGCAAATAAGTTGCCTCATCCAAGAGCTAACTGTTTTTTTTTTGTTTTGTTTTTTACACCTGTTGTTTAATGGCTAGTTTCCATTGTGACAACTTAGTCCAAATAGCAGGGCATGTTATCACAAAACATCAATGTGTTAAATTAACTGTATCCGCGAAATGATCAATAGCTTTCTAGCCAAATAGACAAAATACATTTTCACTTAAAAAGTGACAATTAGTTCCAGTCTCTCCCATCTGTATTGTTTTATTTAAAAAAATATAGATACTTCAAAATCCTTTTAACTGGTCAACTTGCCATAAAACAAATGTGTGGCTTTGAGAAGTATGAAAATATTGAATTGTAAATTTATGGTTAAATTTTACAATATATTGAAGACAAAAGATTTTGTAAGTTTAAAAGAAAAGTCCCTTTGGCTACATAATAGTGAGAATAAAACACACAAAGGAAATATGAATTAATATGAATTTTGGCTATGGTGTATTGCTTTGGTTATTAATGTATTTGTACATCTAAATTATGGTAATTGATTACTGTAAATTTAACAGAATTTTAGGATGATGGGCGAGTAGATAGATAGAAAGATAGATAGATAAAGCTAAATCTTTTTTTTAAGAGGGGGGTGGTTAGTCTTCACATTTCATCTAAATAAAATTATCTGCTCAGCATTACAAAAAATGTCCATCTCTATTTTGTCTAAACCGAATATGCTGCTTTACTCTGCATTAGTAGCTAAATATGGGTAGCAAATGTTGTAAAATGTACACTTTAAGCATCCAAATAGTTTAAAGACACTGAAAACTATACTTAGTATACTAACAATTTACAGTGCAAGCACAATAGCGATGGAATATATTACAGATTCAATATATTCATTTTTCACACAGCAGTCAATAAAAAAAAGATAGGACATAAAAAATATACACTTTATTAAACATCTACTTTGGATCAGTACTGGACGACAATAACGGAATTATAATGGTGAACAGACAGTAATAACTTGACACTGAAAATTCATTTTCTCAGTACAGATTACTTAAAAGTACCATTTTAACAATCAGAAACAAGAATCAGCTGCTTATTCTATGTATAGTACGTTCCGCTTTCACAAAAATAAGCGTAAACTGATCTGAAACCACAGCTAAGTTCTAAGTCTTACTGTACAGATAAACTGGTAAACTTAAGGACCTTTTGCTTTTAAGCAACTGGGTTATGCAAAATATGTTAATGGCAATGCAGAAAGCAGAATCGTAAATAATACATATAACTTACTGAACTCTCAGCAGCTTTAACTCATTTCTATGGTTTACCGGACCGACAGTGTGAATGAAAGAGAATCAGGTTTGGAAAGGCACAGTATTACTCACAAAATTTTGACTCTCAGGATGTAGAACCTGAAGAAAACTCAATTTGATTTCACTTTTAATATAGGACTAACCTTAAGCACAGCCAAAAAAGCTTAAGGGAACACTGAGAGTTACCTTTAAAAAACAAAACAAATTTGAATTAAGTTAAACCAATTAAATGTATCCAAAGCGAAATGCTTCTATTTAATGATCCGATTCATCTTTTCTAAAAGTATGAGTAATTCATGTTTAAGAAACTAACCTTTCTTGGGCTTTGTAGCATATTCAATGAAGCAGCAGTACCTAACAGCGTAATTTAGTGCGGTGTAATCTGTCTCTGACCCCACCCCGAACACCATTTACAGGAAGTCATTCTGAATAGCTCATCATCCACTCAATATACGTCAGACAGCAGAGAGCTGGTCAAGGTTGTCTTGGGAACGACTGGCAAGGTGCGCCTCCAGTATCTCTCCAAACAGACCTCTCTTCAGCAGATTGTATGCCAATGGCAGCAGCTGACGTACCACTTTATTGAAATACTACCGAAAGAAGGAAAACAAGGCAATTGGTCAGTTGTCCAGCAAAACTCTATCATAAAAAAAACTGTCAGAAATGGCTATTAATGTGTCTGTAAAGTGCAAGGACACACCACCTGGAAGATGGCCTTGGATTGAAAGCAAAAAGCTATTGAAGGTAACAGCTATGCAGGTATTAAAAAAATTCTCTGGACACAAACACTGCATTTGTCTGCTAGGCTTAAAGGGTTAAATGTTTAATGTCACTCCAAACCCATAAGACTTCCAATCATCTTTAAAAAGCAAATGTAATTGAGATATTTCTGTCCCTCCATTGAGAGCTACGCAACTACCACTTTGACGCTTCAAAAAGTTTGATTGTAAAATGAATCCATATGAAGAGACATGTTTATAAAAGCTAAACGCCCTAATTGCGCTAAGGCCTAATCCTGGCTTAATCTTAGCACTGTCTGCAACCGGTCCCTGATGTGTGAGTTGATGACTGTTTATATGTGAATAAAAATTCAATCTGTTCATCATATAAAGCGATCGTGTCTCCTCAGAAAATTTGGACTAAACTGCTCAATTCACATAGATTAGTTTTACAATCTCTTTATGAACTTTTTAAAGTGTCAGCTGTGTAGCTGTCAATGGAGGGACAGAAAGCTCTCAGATTTCATCAAAAAGATCTTCATTTGTGTTCTGAAGATGAACGAAGGTCTTACAGGTTTGGAACGACATGAGGATGAGTAATTAATGACAGAATTTTCATTTTTAGGTGAACCATCCCTTTAATGCACTGTCCATATTGAAATGTAAATAAACTAATAAATAAATACATTTATTAAAGGGGTCATGAACAGTTTTTTTTACAATATATATATATATATATATTTTCTTTCTTCATTTCTTTTCAAGATTTTGCCATTACACGTGTGGAATTGCTTCGCGTCGTGACCGCATTACCACCTCGGGTGTGCATTATTTTTCTAATAATTCAACGGCCTGTCGTCAATTATTCCTTACTTATTTTCGATTATTAATTTGCATTATTTACCATTTTGAATAGATAAAACTGCGGTAGAACTAATAAAATATAATGCACAGACAACTGCAAAAAACACATGAAATACTTCAATGTAAATGTGAATAAATATAAACATGTGCACAGATTTAGGGTTGAACTTTTGATTGAATATTATTTGTGTGTGTGTTAATCTTACATGTGAGCCATAACAGAACAGATCTATCCCAAGCTCATAGCCCATGCCGTAATCACATTCATCATTGGCAAATTGAACAAAGGTGATCATTTCCTGAACGGGGGCGAAAGCTTTCATCCTCTCCTCGTCATCTTTGGCCTCCGCAATTGCTTTACAAATCTTCTTCAGACTTGCTACAGGTAAACAAAATGAAGAAGGTAAACTGAAGTCTTCTAATTGTTTTGTCTCCCATTACAAATTGTAATATTGATGTTGCATGATGCAATGAAACTGCAGCATTATTTCACAACCTGGCCATTGTAAAGACCCCGATATACATCACTTACCCCTACACGAAGAACAAAAAGAACTTCACCGTGAGTATATCGGGGCCTTTAGTCAACACTAAAATGCAAAATATCATTAAAATGGGTGAGAGAGATTTTCAGGTTTACCATCAGTTTCTGGCAATTCTCTATATCCAACATCATTTTTATCCACTGGAACCACAATTCCTGCTCCATGAAATGTCTTTGTGACTACCTGCAGAAAAATAAAAGATTGGAAATTTCTGTTATTAACAGTTGGACATTAAGGATTTAGTTTACCTAAAAATTTCGGTCATAAATTACTCACCATCATACCGTTCCAAACATGACTTTCGCTCATCTTCAAAACGAAAATGAAGATATTTTTGATGAAATCTGAGAGATTTCTGTCCCTCCACTGAAAGAATATTTAACCAAAACTCAGACTCTTCAAAACGTTCATTAAAAGATGGTAAATGAAGAAATCCATATGAATCGAGCGGCTTAATCCAAATCTTCTATTCATAAACACTGATTAGTGGACATACATAGAGCACTCAATAATATATCAAAGAATACTTCAATTAAACCACTCGATTAATATAGATTTATTTTACAATCTCTTTATGAACGTTTTGAACCGTCAGAATTGTGGGAGAATAGACTTTCAATGGATGGGCAGAAAGTCTCAGATAAGTAAAATATCTTAATTTTGCTTATGAAGACGAACAAAAGTCTTATGGGTTTGGAAAGACATGAGAGTGAGTAACTGATGAAAATTTTCATTTTTGGGCAAAGTCTCCCTTTAAAGGTCAAAACATGCCAGTTACAGGGTTTCTGCAGGGTTTGGTCAGTCAAATTTAAGACTTTTTAAGACCTTTTTATGACCATTATGATTGAAATTTATGACCTACACGAATTACGAAAAATTCATTAAAATTCCTTTAAAAAAATGTTTTTATTGACTTTCATTGAAAGTAACAAGATGTATTATTTAAATGCCTAAAGACAGCTCCAACGCCTTCTTGCAGTGTGCAATATGCTTGATACTGATTATTTGCAACGGGCTTGAGCCAACTAAACACACCATCTTTGAGCCATAGCTCGTTAAATGTACACTTTCCCATTGTGATAGACCAGGAGATTTCAGTTAAGGCTGGGCAATATGTCCAAAAACAATTATCACGATAATTGTTTTATATTAGTCAATATCGATAATTATCACGATAAATGTCAAATCTTTATTTCTTTCAAGTTCAAAGGCAGACTGTTGCTTCTAAGTGAAAGTTGTAGAAACCAGAGCGTTAATTGTGGTTTTAAACTAACTTTACTCTTTATTGTCAGAAAATATAATGACAAACAGGGGAGAGCGGGGCACAAAGTAACGCTTTTTGACTTTCTCAGTTTGTGTAAATCTACTTATGGTTCAGAGTATTTATTTTTTCCCACATTAATTTCCCACATGTCTAGTACAATTATGTGTTTTTGTTTTATTAATACAGTATATACTTTTTTCTTGATATACCCCGAAAGAATGGAAGTGAAATGTGACAACATGCCCCATAGGTGGGGTACATTGTAACATGTGTGGGGCACATTGTAACGTGACCATAAAACAGCTTAAATGTTATCTGATCTAATAAAAAAATATACAAAACAAACTAAAATATTTTCAAAATAAAATACAATTAAAAAACTTTTTCATATAAAATAATGGCAATTTTTAATAATTAAATATAACTCATTTTTGAGTTTTGACTACGAACACATGAAAACACAGCTACAACATAGTTCAAAACAAATAAATAATTAGTAATTTCTGAACATTGACTCTCAGTCTTTATTCACCCTTTTCTCACGTTTTCTCAATAAAATTAATAAAAGTATAGAATATAATAGCATATTTCTAATAGGGGCACATTGTAACGCAGTGTTACAACATGCCCCGCCTGCACAACTGGGATTTAAACCCTGCTAGTGTCTTCTGCTAGTTAGCGAAGCATTAAAGAACTATCTCAACTGTTAAATAACATCTTGGAGATTAAAATAATATCAGATTTGTCTAATTTTAAATAAACACAAAAAATAGAGATGAAAAATTAACTTAAGTTAGAAATTTACTTTTGCTATGGTTTAATAAATGTCTATGGATATCTTCCAAATTTTTTTTAATTTTGGCGCAATTTTTTCTCTATATAGTGTTGATATGGCAACTAGTAAATACACAAAGTTTCGTCATCCTAGCATGTGCGAAAGTATTTAAAACAAGCGTGTTACAACTAGCCCCGTGTTACGTTGTACCCCGCGCTCCCCCACTTGCTAAAACAGGTGAACATTTCACAAATCTGAGGTAGGACATTCAAACATTTGTCCTTAACAAAATAAATATCTTTATTGGGAAAATAATTACTTAGTTTCTGCATGTGCTAATAGGGGTCAAGTCTTGAAACAGGTTTGTGTTGCCTAACTTTGATGGCACGTATCTTCAGGAAATGTATGAAAAACAGTAGCCTAAATACATTATTAAATACTGTAAATATTCCATTAGTCCATTATTCCATTAAAATTCAATATGTATATCCCACATGGTGCAGTTAATTTTACTAGGCTAACGTTACAGTAAATCCATGGTAAATGATGGGAGATTGTAGACGGAAAAGCCTTTTGACTGTATCGTTGTGCAGAGTTTCTGCTGTTTGTCAGCGCGGTTTCATCTGCCTTTAAACTGGTTTAAATCACTGAGACACTTGTGTTCTTCGCTGAATTCAAGCACTTCTCACTGGATCTTGTGACCGAGACCGATCAGAGTAAACGCGTCTGCTCTATTGAGCTCACGTTGCGCTGCCGTTTGGACTTGGAGCCGAGCGGGTAAATGGTCCGTGTGGCGCGCGTTTCAAATGAGCGTTCCGCTTTTGGCGCATTTAACCTGTGCATTTAACATTATGCCGCCAGCGCATTTTCAGGGGGAAAAGGCAATGGTAGAACCAACGAATGTACGAGCATATCAATTTATGACGTGGCTAAATTAAATTTATGACCTTGTATGGAAAATCCGGACGTTTTTATGACTTTTTATGGCCTAAAATTCTTATTATTAAATTTAAGACGTTTTATGACTTTTTATGACTCCGCGGAAACCCTGCAGTTACCTCCACAAAAGTTTTACAGAGACAAATATGTGGTTCTGTCAAATCATTTTCTGCACATACCTTTCTCTCTCTTTGTTTCATTGCTTTAGTTTTCTGCTCCAGAGGCAAATCCAACCTCTCTGCCTCTCGCTTCAAATCTTCTTCCAACCTGTCCAAAGCAGCTTCGTTCTTCTGTTGTCCCCTCTCCTTTCTTTTCTTCTTCAAATACAGCCTAGGTTGGTGTGCCAAAAGAGAGATTGTGCAAACATAAATATGAAAAAATGCTAAACCCCATTTAAAATAAATAATTATTTTCTCATTTTAATTTTAATCTGATCAATTAATTTGTCACTCCAAAGGACAATTTAAAATAAACTTATGAAAAAAAATTCAATAAAAATGGGGAGAAAAAAAGAAAGCTTAAAAAGTTAAACCTAAAATGATGACAGCATCTATTTCAATTTTATACTGAAGACACTTACAGAACTGCTGCAAAGATGTTGTCCCCCATCTGTGTGATGGTACAGCCCTTCTTGGCTTCATTCTCCCCAATAAAAACAGGTAAAGCATCCGGTAGATCTCTGAACAGGGAGATAAGTACAGTTAGAGAATCACACAAACCTCATTATTATAAAAGCAAAAATTATATTTTAAAGTTAAAGAACCATGAATTTGTTGTTGCAGTTTGATGTGACAAAATTTGCTTTTGCAATAATCCTCACAACTATTATTTTACCCAATTACGAAAATACATGTCATTCACAGGCAGTGCTGGTTAATAACTGATTATATGTAATATGGATTACGTAATCATATTCCAAAAATTAAATACTTGTAATTCGATTTTATTACATGTTAAAATCAGAATCCAGTAACTATTATTGATTACTATTTATTGATTACATGACTACCAAATATTCACAAAATGTCAGTAAATTATTCAGAATTCATTGATTCTCCCTAATTCTTCTTTTTATTTTATTTTATATTTTCCTTTCTCAAAAGTTTTGTGCGACTATAACTACATGGAAAATTGAGAGTCTGCTTAGCAAACAAATAAAATATTTAATGTTTTTTTTTTAGTTCATGTTTTATTTTCATTTTAAAACCCTAGAATTGGGAAACCATGTCATAATGTAATGTTTAATCCAACAATGGAATAATTTTTCTCTCTTTTTGTATTTATCAATAAGGTACAAGATTATTTCTTGCTCAATATTAAACGTTCTGGGAAACACAGATTCCAGAAAATTCCCAAAAATCCTATTCAAATCAATGTATACAATAAACAAGCTAGGTCAAAAGTAATCTAAAAGTAATCAAAAAGTAATCCAATTATATTACCTTAAATGTGTAATGTAATAGATTACATTACTAACTACAATTCTTACCATGTAATTTGTATTCAGTAACGGACTACAATTGTGACCCGATCTGGCGAAATGAGTCGGAAGTCGCAACGTTCCATTTTAAGATATGGGCCGATTATGTGGAAAAACAATGAAAATAATAGATTTAAAAAAAATTTTTTTTTTGCTAAATCTCAAAGAACAGACATTCAAAAATAATCTCCTAAAGTTTCGTAGTCCAGATAATTGAGTAAAGGTATTTAAATGACTATTAAAGTTTACAAAGTTTTACTAAATTCGCTCGAAATGCTTTTCTCAAATCCTCTCGTCACCTCTGAGAATTTCCCGGGAATCCCCTCAAACTGTCTCTGCTCTCCAAATATGGTGTTTCACGTTGTATAGGACCAATCAAAAAGCTTAGAAATGTACACAAACGCTGATCATTTGTCAATGGGAAGCCCCGTTTCGACTGACCGGCACGCGATTGGTCCAGCCATTCTCCTGTCAGACTCGCAGCGCTCTGTGTAAACAAGCTAGCAGATCTCCTCAGAAAGATTAAATATTATTAATTTGAGAAATATCGCTGTCAAAAGAGAGCAAAGTCGCCAAAAAGTCGCCAAAAGCGTTGAACTCACTGGAGGCTTCTAACCTAAGCTCTGCTGCTGGTCATCAAGAGTGGCTAAGGCTATCAGTGATTGTTTTGGATCTGGAGACGTGTCATCCTCTGATGACAGCGACAGCGAAAGTGACAGCCCTGTGG
The DNA here is from genome assembly GCF_964197995.2 of Scardinius erythrophthalmus. NCBI lineage: Eukaryota > Metazoa > Chordata > Actinopteri > Cypriniformes > Leuciscidae > Scardinius > Scardinius erythrophthalmus. Next base: position 11,506,273 of record NC_138223.1, on the reverse strand, counting down.
TATTTATCGTGTATGGATGTGAGTGAGTGCAATTATTCTGTGAGTGTATTTATCTGCAAGGAGAATCCATTACAATGTGTTTGATTTATTTTAACCCAATATTTAACTGTTGGTATCTCCGTTATGAATATGTTACACTGTTATTGTCAACTAGCCTACACAAAGATATGATTGCATAGGCTAACATTATTTTTTCTCTGTTTCCTTGTCTCTCTCTCTCACACTCTCACACTCTCACACACACACACACACACACACACACACACACCCTCTCTCAAGGAAAACTGTAGCACCTCTGTTCAATCTTTCTGATTTTAGTAAATGTTTGTAAAAGTGCCTTTGAAATTATGTATTCAAATAAAAACTTTAAAAATAATTTGAGCTTCAGCATGGCATAATAGCATATATTAATGTCTTTGGTCAAATTAAGCTGTACAATAAATAGTTCATCCCTTTAAATGCAATGGATTTTGAAAGATATCAACAAAAAAACGGGCAAAAAACTTTAAAAGCGATTTTCTCAGGTTTACAGTTGGAAAAAGAGGGCAGACGACCATATTTCAAACCATTCAAGGTATGACTTTGACTAGGATATCATTTGAAAGCTTATGGTCTCCTCTTTCCATTAATACCAAAATCTCAATTTTGACATTTGGGTCACTGTGACTCATTTTGCTGGATCAGGTCACAATTTGTAAGCACTGTTCACAGGTAAATAGTCACCTGAAGTAGCCCATGTGGTGTTGGGTGTCTACGTTGCCCAGTATGATTGTCTGGAACTCTGGGGGATCATAAAAATGGCGCCAATGAAGATGAAAGTTGGGTTGAGAGGAAGATTTGTGTTTTTTGGACAGGATATCAAAAGGGCCAACTAGCTGAAGCCCAAGTGTTTCCTTTAGGGCATCTGTAAAGCACACAAAAACACATGCAACGATTAAACATCACTGCAACAATACATGTAAATCACATAACTGTAATAATATTCATTTTAATCAACATATTTTTAATCAATTTGAAGATGCATATACTCTAAAATATAAAGGTTCTTTATTAGCATTGATGGTTCCAAACAGAACCTTTAAATTCCATAGAACCTTTTGTACAAAATGTTCTTTATAGTGGGAAAAGATTCTTTAGAATTTTAAAATATTCATCACACTAAAATGGTTCTTTTATTGCATTGCTACAAAAAACCTTTTAGAACCTTTATTTTTAAGGGTGTATGATAATAGTGATGATACGGATGTAGAACCATCAATATAACGCAGATACCTTGTGGACAGTCAGCACGAAGATTCTTGCAAAATTCCCAAAACTGGAAAAAATCGTCAGGCATGCTTAGCTTGTACAATCTTTCCACTTCTTCTCTCATTTCTCCTGCAACAACAGTCTTCTCATCCCTTTGCCCTTCTTTTGGTTTTTTCACCTCGCCATTTGGTGTTTCTGTCTGGAACAGGCAACATTTGAATACTTTGTATTGGCAGAAATGATCATTTCAGTAATAAAATTATAAAAACTATAGGACGATAACTTTTCTATGAAGAAACACTCAGTCCAGTACAGAATAGTTAAGCTAAGAAAACACATGTGCAAGGTGCAGATTAATATTAATAGAGGTCATTACAATCGAAGGGACACTTTTAAATTGTCACAATAAACTAATGCCAGATGATGCATTGCATAACTTACATAAATTGCTTAGCAACTGATGTGATGATACTACTAACACATTATTTTGGGTCTTTGCAACAGACTGCAGCTAATGAACGCTGAAGACACGAACAGATTCACATAGTGATTACTTACATATTCACTAGCACTAACTATATGGATTGAATGTACAAACAAAATAACTTAAGTGTAACGTTAGTGGATGCTCAATCTATATGACTCACAATCTTTCACAAACGAAACGAGCACCCCATTAACTCTCAGAATAAACTCAGCGTAAAAGGATACCTGAACACTGTACTCTAACTAAGTTACTCGAAATGGTGAAGATTATATGAAGTACCTGTGGCGAAAACCTGGGTTTTCTTTTCCCGCGCCCCGCCATGCCTGCTGTTTTTTTCCCGCAGTCTCTCTCCTCAAAGCGCCGCTACAACCAGTAGTTCTGAACTTCTGAACATCCGGTAGAGATTTCAAAATAAAAGTAGTGACTGTTATCATGCGCATATATGTTTTTTTAAATTCCCTAATGAATAAGAAAAACTACTGAACATGCACAAACGGAAATTATGTTTTTGTCTATTTTTCTTTTTCATACAAGCGATTGTATTTTCGCACAACACGAGCAGGGTATTATTTATTCATTTGCAACAAAACGCTAATATGCTTGTTTATTTGAATAATTTGAATTATGATGACTAATGACATGCATGTCAGAAGTGAAACTGAAATTGAAGTTTCAAGACAATATTTTAAAATAACATCATGGCTACTATGAATTAGAGTTGTCAGCTGTATGACATGACCTCAGTTTGTATGAGCTTAATTTATATTAAAGTTTGACAAATATGTCTTTCTTAAGATTTAGACTAGAATTCAAATTTAGATTATATTATATTCACACATAATCATAACATGAACGTTCTGGGAACCACAAATCGTTAACTGGGAAACATGAAATAACAATAATACAATGTCAACAGAGAAGTAGGCCAATACAAATTAAAAAATATTTTTATTTATATTAAAAAAAATATATAATGCAATATAATCAGTAGTTTAAGTTTTTTGTTAATTCTATATTAATCCAGTTTTGGAAGTATTCCTGGACCACGTGCACATTATGCATGACGTGACACAGAAGGAGGTGACAGTGGGAGTTTAAAAGGATGAGAGACAGGCTTGTGGAGAGTAAATCTGTCAGTAAGTCAGATTCTTGGTTCACAGCAGGAATAATAATGTTCTGCAGAGCGGCTTGGCAAAGACTTGCACCTCTGGCACGCAAATCCCTCACTCCTTTACTCAGCAATGGTAAGAAAACATCCGTTTACAATGGGTACATCATCCAATCCATATCGAATACCAGCCTACACTTCACAATCTAAAAGAGAGTTGTTACAAAATATGCATAAACTATAAAATATGAAGTTGAAAATTTGAAAAAGTCATCGTACCTTTTAAGGGTGTGTGTGTGTGTGTGTGTGTGTGTGTGTGTGTGTGTGTGCGCGTGTGTCAGTGGTTTACGACTTTTACCCCAATCCAGAACATTGAGTTCTGATGTTTGTGTTATGTAACAAATGAGATATGCTCATAAAATTCAAGTATGCCTAAAATATAAAAAATACAACTTCATGTCTGTTTATAGGGATTTCATAAATCATATCAAAATATGACTTCCTTCAAATATTCCAAAGTTTTATCTGTTTATTGTAGTGTTTTTTCTTCTTTGATTTATCGGTTTGTATGAGCCTACAATGTTTAGAATATTATTTGTTCTGTTGTGCTTATTTTTATGATTTGTATTGTAATGCAATGTTTTATATGGTATCATTAATATTTAGGCTATTGCACATATTTACATAATGATTTGTAAGAACATGGGAATGAATATATTATTTGTGCAGCACCCTGCATTCCAAAGGAAATCAACCCAAACTGGAAACTCCCATTTTAATTGCTGCTTTTCTTTATTAAACACTTTAAATGAAATTACAGATGTAGAAATATGAGTTAAGATATAGAGATTGTTGTGATAAGTTAAATGATATGAAATGTTTACAGTGAGTTCAAGACTTTTTTTTTAATGGACAATGTTTCATTTCAAAATGTTTGAGTTTGTTTTTAATGCAGAGTTTTCCATAACAGATAACAGCGACATAAACCCTCTCCTGCTCCAGTGCATCTGTGGGAAATAGCTGGGTTTGATCTGTTTAAATTTAATTTCCTGTCAAAGGATTCACTCAGTTTGAACTGCATGCGCCTTCATTATTGTTTTCAAATATAAAGATCTTCTGGCCACTTTAACTTTGAGGGGCCGGGCTAATCGGGTTTTCTGCTGACTCAGCATTTTGTGCATGATTTAACTTTTGTATTCACAAAATCTGTTCAGGGATTTCCTAAAACCACCCAAATATTTGAAGAGGGCCCTATGCAGGGCTCTCTGCCAAAATGAATTTGCCTAGGGTTCTGCACGTTGACATGCCTGCCGTCTCCACCCCAATGGGGTTAAATTTATACCAGTGTTTATGTATACAGCTTTCACTGTTTTCAGAGAGCATGACTGCACACATTGTCCTGGACACCTGCTGGTCTACCTTCACCTTAACAGTGTGTTGACGCAGCCGTAAATGAGATTAAATGAGGCACAGGACACCTTGGTGCAGACAGACACCTTATTATTGCAGTCGTTCCTGAAATTCATGCTTCGTTCTATTGGACTTAATGGAACTATTTAAAGTCCAGATCTTGGATCTGGATTTTGTGACACTGTAGTTTTGCACAGACGCTGCATGTCCGCTGCATGTGCTCCTGTGGGATTAAATGTTGCTCTAGAGAGAGGCTAGGAGGGGCAGTTTTACAGTGGGACATTGTGTTCCCTTCTGCTGCTTCACTGCAGCTACACAGAGGATGTGTGTTTGCCTAAATGAATGCACAAACACAAAAGCCCGAAACGCATGCTTGCTGTATCAGGTTTGCCTGGTCCCCTGTAACTTTGCAAGCTACTTAAAATTTCCACTCATCAAACTCATCCACTTAAGTTGATAAGTGACGCAAACAGTGCATCAGTGCCCGCCGCCTTGTTCAGCAGCACCGGTTCCAGAAGTATTTTTTCTGTTCTTTTTTTCCCATAGGGATTTTAAAGAGTTAGCTGCAATATGAACCAAAACAATCAGCTACACAGTGAATCACAATACAACAAACTTTGATTTGAAGCAAAAAGGTTTTTGTAATCGGACAAAAAGACAAAGGTAGCCTACAAGACTTAACTTCATAAGGGCAACATGGCGATTACATTACATTCTATCATACTACACAGATTCATAGACCTTATGCGCCAGAGAAACGAGGGCACCGCCATCTTTAGAATATTGTCTTTGAACTTCCGTTTTTGCAGTCGCTCTGTATATTTGAAATTTCTATGGGATTTCTGTCCAGGAGTCATGGCCGTAGCCAGCTATGAGGTCACCGAGGTCCGGACCTCGGTCATTTTTTTATATTCAAAAATAAAATTTCAAGCTCTCTGAATGATTAATTAGCCGTTTAAACCGCGTCATATGTGTGTTTGCAATTTATGTCGCTGCGAGAAGGTAGATCAGTGAACGGGGCTTGAGAGCGTGTTGTGAGCATAGACTGTAAAAAATGCGGCAGAGCGCTTTATGTCACTTTATTATAATTTATAAATAAAGCGCAAAAGAAACTACAAGCATGATGCAACAGCATCGTAGTTGATGTCAATTTGAAAGTCATGAAATGACCAAAAAGTGCCAATAAACTTTTTTTTCTTTTACATTTCCGATAATGGCGCGTATAATTTGCACTAAGTGCCTGTCTTTTTAGCAAAAAAGGCACCCACAACTAAATAGCTACAGTTGCACGGGTCGTTGGGCGTGCGTGAGGTGCTTGAAACTAAGTAGCTTTTGACGCGTTCGACTCGAGTTCGAATTAGAGGATGACACGGGAGTGGATTTTCACTCCTGTCCCGTCCCACTCCCATAGAAAGAAATCTTGTCCCGTCCCACTCCCAGACCAAAGTTTTAAAAACAATCCCATCCCATCCCGCTCCTGGTAAATTGACTCCCACTCCCATCCCGCTCCTGTTTAAACTGACTCCCGCTCCTGTACCGCTCCCATATATTTTTTTCTTCAATTAGTGTTTAGTTAATACATAATTTGATTTAATCTGCTCTCCATACTGTTTTAGACCAGCTGCTGAGCCCGTTTCTAGATTTTCTCCAGAAAATGTAAGACAGCAAATAAAAGAAAAACAGTACATAGTTCACACCATGTCTACAATAGTTTAATAAACCCAAACAGCACATAAAGCTGCCTTTTTCTCATTTATTGTTGAGTAAACAATACATTTATAGTTTACATTTATAGTTTTTTTTAATTACATGTTAACGATTTTCATCAATTATGCTCTTGCATAATGAGTCCAATTATGGGTATAAATTCAATAAATATTATTCCTGTCAATAGAAATCTGATGTAAATCTATGAGAATCTATCAATATTTCTCAAAATCTGCACATTTTTGAGCTAAAGCCCTGAGGGACGTTATTTTGTGTATCGCTGTCATGACGACAGCACGGGAGGTTTTTTTGTGAATGAAAGCGGCTGACGCGCATAATTCATATTAAAGGTATCGACGCATTTTTTTCATTTCATAACTCCTGACACAAATTAAGAAATAACTGTCACTATAAGTTTCTCAGAATACAATAGTGGTCAAATACTGAAACTTGAGTATTATATCTTTTTAATGATGTAGCCTATAGTTTGTCAATGTATAACATTAAATCTGATAGTAACTTTGAACTAAATAAATAAAATAAAAAAAACGCTTCAGTGCGCCGACGCACTGGTGAGGCTTAACAGGTTAAAAGGAAACTACAAAATGGTGCATTTACTTTTTTTTTTTTTTTGTCGTCTTTGCTATTGGTTGATTCCCGCTCCCGTCTGCTCCCGTTAACCATTTATCCTGTACCGTCCAAATCCCGTGATTAATAGCAAAGATGACTCCCATCCTGCAGGAATCCCACGGGAATCCCGTGACCCGTGGGATTCCCGAAAAAATGTCAGCCTCTAGTTCGAATCCGCCTTTTGCCGAACTCGCTCTTCTCCCTCTTCTCCCTTTTCCCAATACACATGAGATGTAAAATGTATAGCCTAACATAAAGGTCTCTAGCGTTATATTTTGCCAACGAACTAATATCGAAACCGTGATATGGTTTTGTGCTTTATAAAACAGCACAAGACTTTAAGTATCCTATATAGGCATTATGTTTGTGCTGCGTGATTTAAAGAAAAGTGCGCACTTTGCTCACGCGATCAAAGGGTTTATTTCTTGCAAGTGAAGACATTAGGACAAAAGTATTGTAATTTTCCTATAGTGTAATGTAAAATATACTTTTGAAATATTCATTTTCATTTATTAGGCTATATGGATTTTATGTCATAGGAATAATTATAGAAATCATTATTATATTATTATACTAATTGTTTGGCATACTAAAACACCAGTTATAATGTAATGTAGACTGAAACTCCATATCATAACTAAAAAATATGTTTGAGCCCCCTTTAATGTCCAGGTACAAGTCAATGTTTTTTATTTGTGCACAGTTCATGGGTTGAAGCCCGTTGAAGCTCTTAATTTTGAGCTCTCAAAGAGCACCAGATTGATGCATTTAACCTTAAAATGTACAAAATTTTCTTGCGGGGGAGCATGCCCCCGAACCCCCCTAGAGGGACAGAGGTTTACCCAACATAGTTTTACAAAATCCTATATGGGAAAGATCTATCATTTATGAACTTTACTCCAGCATAGTACAACAAAGTTCCTTTTAAGTCAGTAAACTAAAACTCTTAATGCAAAATTAAAATGTCCTTGGACAAACTATACATTAGGCCTGCCTAAGGGGGGGCCTACAAGACATTGATTGTGCCCAGGGGCCTCTGAATTCTTAATCCGGCCCTGCACCTCACCTCGGACCTCACTAATTTTCAAACCCTGGTTACGGCCTTGCCAGGAGTAATTCGATTTTGAAGTGGATTTACTTATAAAGTTAACGAGAAAGTTATCATGAGGATTGTAATGTTTAAGCAGATGTCTTAACAAATGTCAGTAGACTGGGAAGATTTTAAAACGAGCCGTTCATTCATAAATACGCAAGATCGCTGTGAAAATACAGACCGGAAGTCAAAAGACAACGAGCGCAGCGCTGAAAAGAGGCGGGGCTACATAACTATGAATGCACTTTTCTTAGCAGTTGTAAAGTAATTACTTATTCAAAATAAGTATTATCAAGAGAGTATGTGATTTCGGATGCAGCCATTGACCCAGATACTAATTCACAGTGCTTCAAAGTTGGTCCCAACTTTTGGTTCACATTGACTTAAAAAAAAAAAAAAAAACAATAATGCGGGCTGAGACAAATATCATGTATATAGGTCAACCTCATTGATCACAGTTTGTCTGTCTTTAAAGTTATCATTCAAAATCAGTTTTCCTATGAAAAAAATGAAAATTAGTTTTTACTTTCAGAACCCCACTGTTGCACTCTTTTGTTCCACAAATGATTGAAATGACATCACAACTGAGGGACAGTATACATTTTTTAACAATTTATATAAATACATTTTTACATAATAAATATTGAAATGGTTTGATACTCAGTACTCAGTCTCATGTTGATAATTTAGAGGCTGTAGAAATATAACACAGTAGGCTTTCTAGGGGTAATAATAATAAAACATTGTAATGGATTTTCATATTTTAACATTTGATTGATGGATGGTGAAGGAAAACAGATTCAGCTAGCCTCAAAAATGCTTCATACGTTTTTATGTGATGCGTTTTTCTCTTTATCTTTCAATAGCTGTATTCCCTATACGACAGATGTCCTTCGGGCTTCCGGCGTCCGGGACAAACATGGCTTACATGTTGATTGGTGGAAGCTCACTTACTGCTGCTCTGGTTTATGTATGCATTTTTACTTCTTTCATCCTGTTTTAGAAAACTTTGGAAGTGTTAATAATAATAATAATAATAGCATCCATTTATGCTTTTTCACCCCCTTTTCCTCCTACAGGCTTATAAGACAATAAACTCTGACAGTGCAAGATATAATGAAAGAATCGCTCAACTCGAGGCCAGACCAAAAAGTAAGATTTTTAATTATGTATTTTTTTTTTTTTTTTGCTGTAGTGGTTTTGTTTTTGCTGATGTATACCTGTTTTCAGTTTGCCTGTTAGTTAATCTTTCATCATCAGTAAAGCGGAATAATTTACACAGACAGTTGGGATTAGATTCCCATTCAGAGTTCTTTATTCCTGGCTTCACTGAATTGATGGGTGCTGCGAGTCAGGCCTGTTCTGGTATGTGTGTGTTTCTGCAGTTCCTCAGGCGTGATCCTCTTTCTGCAGTTACCCAGCAGCCAACTAAGCTAGCTACATTTAGAGCAGATTTCACTTGTTTACTTCTCTTGCTTGCGTGCTGTTAACCACCTTACTTTTTGTTCTCCCATTAGGTGAGGAAGGTGAGTATAAATATAGCCTGTCTTAACAGCATGTCTGTTTTTTTTTTAAATGCACTCAGTCAGTAGTCAATAACAACTTTTCTATAAATTTTGGTCTTTCTTCTTTTACTTTTTTTTTGCCTGCAGCAACAGGTTTCACATATCTCACAAGCACTTTCCAAAATTAGTTGCAAAACTTGTTTTGGCATTAGCAAACAGTTTAAGTTAAGGCACTTTAAAGTAAGCATGATTGATGACACTAAAGTGAACTTAGAGCTTAGTAAAATGCTTTTATATTATTATATTAACTCAAAACTTTTGGGTCAATACATGTTTACTTTTATTCAGCAAAGATGCAATACATTGATCAAAAGTGACACTAAAGACGTAAAAAATAGCGATAACAAATAATTTCTAGTTCAAATAAATTATGTTCTTTTGAACTTTCTATTCATCAAAGAATCCTGGAATTTTTTTGAAGGATTGTGTAACACTGAAGACTAATAAATGCTAAATATTCAGCTTTGTGATCACAGGAATAAATTGCATTTTAAAATATATTAAAATAGAAAACAATCATTTTAAATTGTAATAATATTTCACAATATTACTATGTTTAATATACAATACAGTTTTTTTGTTTTGTTTTTTAAATAAATGCAGCCTTGGTGAGCTTAAGAGACTTTTTTTTTCATTGACCCCAAACTTTCGAACGGTAATATGTTCAACATAAATCTGATTTCATGATATCACTTATAATAGCCGTTTATTAGCCGAATAGTTCACCGAAAATGTTATTCCAAGCCCATATAATTGTATAGAATCTTATATTCTTACTTGAATGAATATAATAAAATCATATAGCTCATTTTACTTTATTATACATATAACTTCTTTGTATTTTGTCACATTGTATGTCTTCAGAAACAATTAGAATAGAGCGCATTAGTTGTATACTACTTTTTTCATTATTTTATGGTACTTCTGTGTCCTTCATGGAGCTTGAAAGATCCATTTCCCATTCATTGCAATTGAATAGAAAAGACTGACCACCACCGTCTTCATACTTTCTTCCTTTTATTTTGATCCATGGAAGAAAGAAAATAAATACTGCAAAATTTACATTTTTGGGTGAACCAATCCTTCATCTTGCATTTATTTGTTTGATGTTTGCTTGGTGATGGGTCTGCATTATCTTGAGCCAATCAAGCATCCATGCAGGTTCTTTATAATCAAATCAAAACCTATTCTGAGGTATTTGGCAAGTATGGTTCACTTTAATCTCCCAATAAAGTTTCTAATGCTAACTCTAAGAGTTTAGACTCAAAGTGGGTTGAGCCTGCTGCTAATCTTAATGAATGGTTTCCGCTGTGCATCGTCCTGTTCTCGTAATCTCTAATGTTGTTCTATTAAAGGTATATTTCACCAAAAAAATGTCGATTCTTCAAGTTGTTCCAAACCTGTTTTTTTTTCTTCTGCTGAACACAAAAGAAGATACTTTTAAGAATATTTGTAACCAAACAGTTGATGGAACCCATTGACTTCCACAGTATGAAAAATAAAAAATAAATAAAAATAATATATACTACTGAAGTCAATGTGGCCCATCAACTCTTTGGTTACTGTCATTCTGCAAAATATATTCTTTTGTGTTCATCAGAAGAAAGCAATTCATACAGGTTTGAAACAACTTGAGAGTGAGTAAATGATGACAGAATTTTTGGGTGAACTATCCCTTTAATGACAGATGGAATTAATGAAAAACCTTTTGAAGCTAACCCTCTTCATTTAGTATAAGAACACTTTTGCTAAGTCTGCTTTATCTTCTTAATCACAATTGATCATGGATTTTCTTTGGATCATTTTGCCTTTTAATGTATTCCAAGTAGGAGCAGTGGCCACCTTGGCCGCAGTAGAAGAAGCAGCTGCGATTGTGGAAACCGCAGTTGCTGAGAACACCAGTATTGTAGTTGAGGCCACAGCAGCAGAACTCGTCGTAGAAGTGGTTGATGCGGAGGCTGAAGAGATCCCAGAACATGTGGATGCAGCAATGGAGGTTGAGGCAGAAACCGCCATTGCACAGGCAGTAGCAGCCGCGGCCGAGGAACCAACTGCACCTGTTGTTGAGGATGTTGCCGCTGAGACTGCGACTCCTATTGCAGAGGCAACTGGTGAGGCATCTTCTGTTGAGGAAGCAGCCTGAATACTGAGCAGTCTAGATGTAAACCCCGATGTGAATCTTCCCAACCCCACTTGGAACGCTCCATTAAGTTGTAGAGACTCCCTCTGTTGTGCTCCTTTTATCCGATTGTCCTCTGAGCAGAAAGAAGTGTCCTTTTTCAACTTGTGAGAGGGTTCTAATCCCACATTTACGGTGAGGAGGAGAGGTTGAGGCTGTACAAAAACCATTTACTTAAATTGCAAGTGGCCTTTTTATTATTCCAGTCTGTGTTTTGACACTTGAAAATTTTATATGTATATCACATCTGTGTTTTTAACCTCACCTCCTTCACAACCAGTGGTTGTGCCTGCTATAATACTTGTGTTGCCATGCATGACATACCCTCACTCATGCGTGTGCAGGGAGACATTTGTCTTAAATAACTCATATTGACAAGGTTGTTGTTGTTGTTTTTTGACGACGAAAACATGCGAAAATTTTTTCAGTTGTGATTCATTCAGATTCCAGTCCAGTTGATAGTTTTGAATTGAGTAAAATATACATGCATATACATACATACATACATACATACATACATACATACATACATACATACATACATACATATATATATATATATATATATATATATATATATATATATATATATACACATATAAAATATATACTTTTTTTTTTACACTTACACTTACAGTGTATATTGTATGTATGTGTATATAAATTACATGTGTATATAAACACACTTAATTTCCCAGAAAACCTTTACCGACTTTCTGTGGGGCGTGGCCAAATTTTAAACGTGTCTGACCTACTTTGAAGTCTTTCTATACATGCATTCCAAACCACCATGGTCTTATAAGCAATTCTGTCTTCAAGGGAGATCTTTTATGTTTTATCCTTGTTTTTCCACATGTGAATACTGACTTCTCTCAGCTTTTGGGATGGAAGCAAACCCCTGTGCCTATTACCGAACAGTTAATCATCTCTGTGAATATCTCTTAACCCTCTGGTGCTTATCTACTATTTTGTATTTTTAGCTGATTTTATGGTACTAAATTATGTTTATGCAGTAGTTATAAATAATCCATGTATTCACTTTTTGAGAATAGACCTGAAAATAAAATTTCCAATTTAAACCATCACAAATCTTGAATGCTTTGAAGCACAGACTTAAGTTTGGTCTCTTTTTAAAGAAGACACTTGGCAGATTATTGCTGAAGTGAAAAAGTAAAAAAAAAATGTTTACGTTTATTGTTATGAAAAATGCTATATATATTTTCCAAAACATGTTTTACTCTAAAACTGTGAGAAAATCAAGGCCAGAAATCTAAACAAATTGTGTTCCAAATTTGAGGTTTTGTTTGGGTGCAGTACCAAACACTTCCACTAGATAAAATTAATTTCCCATGTGGTCATTTTTGTATTCCGCAAGGAATACAAGTGTGACTTTTTTTTTTTTCTTCTCAGGACCATTTAACCTTTTTGAATCGTGTGTGTGTGTGTCTGCGTGTTCACATAGGAAGTGCCAAAACATTACCACATTTCCTCATACCATTCTGATGCAGTAAAAAATTAAAAAAAAAAAAAAACAAACGTAAAACTTTCAGTCAATAATGACTGAAGAGCACCAGAGGGTTAAAATGTGAAATATCATAAGGAAACATTGTTCCAGTGTCACTTACACGTCATAATACTTGACGCTAGAGACATTTGCTCTTATTCTCAATGCTGTTTTTGGAAATTAGGCTCAACCAACTCAGAATTTATGTTGACTGTAGTTTTTAAAATTGACAAAATATTTGTATTCCCTAAATAAAGTGCTTAAAAAATATTATTAATTTTGGAGTCTGAATTCAGTGCCATTATTCCATGCATTTTTTTTATCCCTTTAAATAAAATAAAATAATGAACAAATCATAATACTTTTTTCTATGCTGTAATTTACATTATATTTTGTATTTCTGTATGTTGTGTACATTAGTAGAATAGCTCCTATTGTGTTTTCAATCAGGATGCTTTGCTTATAGTTTAGAACATCTGCATGCTTTACATTTTTTCACAGTCCTGTAAATACAGATTAAACCCACTTCCTCATTTTGGCAAATGCATCCCGATTGTTCCTCCTAAAGACTACTGTATGCATACTTGACACAAATGTTTTCAAAATGGCTTGATTATAATGACTTTATTCGATGACGCTTTAGGCATCTCTTACATTTAATCTGGGTCAATCTCTTTTATGTGTGTTGATTATTTAATCATCTTAGAGATTTATGCCACTTATGGCGTTTTAAGGAGATTTCCTACCACCTTTAAATCCAGCTTTGAAGATTGCACAATCTTTCCATTCATGTGTGTGCTCTTCAGCCAAAAGCACTCAGCTGCCCCCTGCTGCTCTGGGTTAAACTATATATTGTAGAAATATTGTATAGCCACCTGCAAACAAAATTCAAGGACTTGAACATGAGGACATATTAGATATAAATTTTAAAATAAATCGTTAAACACATGTTTCCATCCAAATGAAATATTCTGAGAAACTGTCAAATGGAAGATCTAATGAGCTTGATATAGCAAAACCTTGTGTGGGAAGATTTTGACCTCACTTTTGTAACGTTTTCCATGTTATTTTACTGTAATATAATCTAATAATATAATACCCTCATTAACTTGTTATTGTAGGGTTTTTACAAGTTTTTAAGTTAGGTTAAGAACATACAAGCCTTCAGAAGTCTTAAAAATTTTAATACTTACCTTGAATCAACCAACGAATCGGGAAAAAAAACATTGAAAATTTATTTATTTTTAAATACATGTCACTGTTTAAATTGCTTATGTTCCTCTTTTGTAAGTCGCTCTAAAAAAAGTTTCCGCTGAATGCATAAATGTAAATCAGTGCTATTTTATAATAAATGATATACAGATTTTGTAAATACTTGAATTTGATTCAATTATTATATATTTTTTTGTTTTAAATTTTGTTTAAATTTTGTGTTTTTATAAAAAAAATATATATATTCTTGTTATAATATGTCTAGTTTTTATTAGGTTTTAGTTTTAAGTTTTAGTTTTTTGTACATTTTTGTACAAACACACACACATAGATATATATATTTATGGTTTTAGTTTTAGTTACTGATGATAAGCCTGATGTATACATTCCAAAGGATTCTTCAGAATTTCCCTCAAATTCAGACAAAAATAAAATAGTCCAGATTCAACTTGATGCCTACTTATTGCATATTTACCTATATATTTCTGTTATAAACTAATCTTGTTGCAGTTATCCCGATGTCTGATCTACTGAGCGCTGTGAAAATCCTGGCTGGATCTACAGGGGAGATTGCAGCTGCTTCAGTTGGAGATCAGCACCTGGTGGCCACACTGAGGTTGGCTGAAGACAACAATTCTGTGGAGATCCTCAATGGGCTGGAGGTTGTTGAGGCCTCAGCAGAAGTGCCTGATGAAGCTGAGGTTGAGGAGCCCGTGATCGATAGATCCAATCTGAAAACAGAAGGAGGAGAACTGGAGGAACTGCCTTCAGAGCTTCAGGCAGTAGAAGAAACTATTGAAGTGGGAGATGAACATGTCAAGTCTGAGGCAGACAGCCCTGTTGAGGCTGAAATGAATGCTGAAAGCCCTGCTTCAACAGAGGAGGCCTCTGTTACAGAGATGGAGAGTATTTTGGAATGGGAAGAGCCATTGAGTCCTGAGGTGGTGTTGTCAGAAGATGATACCATCTCTGGACCTGCAGAGGTGACGTCAGAGACGGTCAAGGCAGTAGGTCAACAAACAGAGGAAGATAAAACATTATGCCATGGGCCAGCTGCGACAGAAACAGAACATTCAGACCTCACAGCGCCACCAACAGACCTGGAGGAAGCACTACAGGCCACAACAGAGGCTGCAGAAGAACTTGCTGAGGAAATTATGCTGGATTCTGTGGAGGAAGCTAAACCAGTTAAAGCATCAGAGGAAGGTAATAAAATTATATTACCTGAATGACTCTCTTTAGACCAGGTTGTTACCCAAACAAGTATTCTGATGTAGCAATCCAGATTCCACACATACTGGACATCAGTTTTGGACATTCAGTCATCGTGTACTTCTTTTTCCACAGCTGTTGAAAGTGGAAATGTTACGATGACCATGGCACAAGCCTGACGTGAATGTTGCACAGAACCGGCGACAAAGCAAGCAAGTGAAACCCACAGAATATGTAACATGGAATACATTATGTTGAAGTTAAAGGAATAGTTCACTTAAAAATGAAAATTCTGTCATCATTTACTCACCCTCAAGTTGTTCCAAACCTGAATGAATTTCTTTCTTCTGCTGAACACAAAGGAAGATATTTTTGAAGAATGTCTGTAACCAAACAGTTGATGGACCCCATTAACTTCCATAGACCCATATGGAAGTCAATGGGGTCCATCATCTGCCTGGTTACCGACATTCTTCTAAATATCTTCCTTTGTGTTCAGCAGAAGAAAGAAATTCATTCAGGTTTGAACAACTTGAGGGTGAGTAAATGATGACAGTATTTTCATTTTTAAGTGAACTATTCCTTTAACATGCAGTGCTGTAAAAATCATGAAAAAACGTACTTGTTGTTACAACTTACAAATTACTTGTTGTAAGGGTGTGAGATCGATGACCCCTCCAGATTATTTTTTCTCTTGATTATAGATGGCTCGAAATTTCATCTCAACACATAGTAAATGCCTATGCTCTTCTTAATTTTGCCATTTCATCTGAATATCAATATTTGTGAGATTTAGTCAGTCAAAACAGTTTTGAAGTTATCTAATTTTGTGTCTCTGGAGCTCTGTGACTCTGTGTGATATTATATGAATATCAAAAGTTTTTATGTTTTTTGTTAATGAGAGATTTTTGTGGACACAATAATGTTTTTAGATTTTTGGAGTAAAAAAATACTGTTTTAAAAAGAAAAGATCAAATCAGAGCCTCAGAATTAAGGTTCCAAGTGGCATGTCATTAAACGTATCATTAGTTTTAATTTAATTTAAGACTTGCTGAAATGAATTGGATTATTATTCAATAATGAGTTAATTGAGTTAGATGTATATTTCAGTCATCTTCACTATTCATTAAAGGGATAGTTCACCCAAAAATGAAAATTCTGTCAGTAATTACTCACCCTCATGTTGTTCCAACCCCGTAAGACCTTCGTTCATCTTCGGAACACAATTTAAGATATTTTTGATTAAATCTGAGCGCTGTCTCACTCCTCCATAGACTTCTAAGGGACTGAAACTTGCTGGCCCAGAAAAGTTATTAAAGAGATCGTTAATATATTCCAAGTGACCACAGTGGCTTAATCTTAAGTTTATAAAGCGACGAGAATACTTTTTGTGCGCTAAAACAAACAAAAATAACGACTTTATTCCACTATTCATTTCCTTCTCTCTGGGCCTCAAGTGAGTTAACGTAGTGTTTTTGCGCAGTGCGTCTGTGTTGCACGTCACCACATAGGCTCACTATTGGCCGACGGCCCGACGCTGGTCATGTGTGTGACGCGCTGTGCAAAAACACTACGTTAACTCACTTGAGGCCCAGAGAGAAGGAAATGAAAAGTGGAATAAAGTCGTTATTTTTGTTTGTTTTTGCGCACAAAAAGTATTCTCGTCGCTTTATAAACTTAAGATTAAGCCACTGTGGTCACTTGGACTATAATCACGATCTCTTTAATAACTTTTCTGGGCCAGCAAGTTTCAGTCCCTTAGAAGTCTATGGAGGTGTGAGACAGCGCTCAGATTTAATCAAAAATATCTTAAATTGTGTTCCGAAGATGAACGAAGGTCTTACGGGGTTGGAACAACATGAGGGTGAGTAATTACTGACAGAATTTTCATTTTTGGGTGAACTATCCCTTTAAAGCCTGTAGGCTAATTGAGTTAATTCAATGAATTCAATTTAAATTCATAGTGTTGCTATTACACTCTCAGAAAAAAAGGTCCAAAACTGTCACTGCGGCGGTACCTTTTCAAAAGGTACACCTTTATACCTAAAGAGTGCATATAAGTCCCTCATAGGTACATATTGGTACCAAACGTGGACATATTAGTACCTAAATGGTACATATTAGAACCATTTTGAAGGGTACTGTCCCAGTGACAGCTTTTGTACCTTTTTTTCTGAGTGTATCTTCATTATCTTCAATTAAAATTATGTTCAATTAAATATGTATATTAGTCATAGAATAAAGTACCTTTCAAATTAATCTCTTTTATGGGATTCTTATTTGGTTATTCAATTATTCAACTAAATTGTCAAAACTATTTTAAATAGAATAGTTGATTTAGAAATAAAAA
Source organism: Scardinius erythrophthalmus (assembly GCF_964197995.2). Classification (NCBI taxonomy): domain Eukaryota; kingdom Metazoa; phylum Chordata; class Actinopteri; order Cypriniformes; family Leuciscidae; genus Scardinius; species Scardinius erythrophthalmus. The sequence continues at coordinate 11,488,568 of NC_138223.1, read as the reverse complement.
TGTTATTATAAAATAAATATGCACAGTTCCTCTGGCTTACCTATAAGCAAATATATACTTTCAAAATACAATATTTCATACAGATTTGCTTGTTCAATGAGTCTGAAGTCATGTTTTCTTTTCTCTCTTTTTCAGATAATCAGTGCTGTATTTGTCACATCCACTCCCATATTTCACCGCCAGAGGTTCTCATAAGCTTGTGTTGTTCCTCCTTTCGTTTCTCGAATCAATGTATTTTGGAAAACTGATTAAAACTTTTCAAATATTGACAGCTGTGATACAGTGTATACTTCATCGTTGTATAATTATTATATGCAGTTTTTATAAATATTAGACTTGTCTCTTTGAAATAAAGAACAGGCATATATCTACTCGATCTATCTTTCAATCATTCACTGTACAGTGGTGAAATAATGAAAAGATAAACAAATACAGACATTCAATGATCACACAACATCACTGCTGGAAACATAATTTAAAACCATATATTTTCAATTAACATTTTTTTTAAATAGACTATTATGTGAATGTTCTGTATAGCTACACCTAATGATATAAATCACCTTTCCCCACATAAAATATCTTCATATGAATTATAGCCTAATGTAGAATACCAATCAAATTTTGGTTTTGTCAGTATTAAGTTACATCAGAAGTCAAACAGCAGAGGGCGCTACATATATTTAGGTTATATGTTGTTTCAGTTGTAGACCATACATTTATGTTTTTCTCCTATGATGATTATAGGCTATTAATTTTGCCTACAACATCCCCTAGTAACATCTGCATTTTACCAGTTTCTGACAAAATGGCAAAATGTGGAATCATTACGTTTGAAGTGTTTCACTATTGCTTTAGAATGTATGGCAGTCTGTTCCTTTTTTAAATTCCCATTTACAGTGACTTTTACTTTCGTTTTCCGGTCCAAATATAGGCCTACATTTATTCTACAGGTTTGAGGGTTTTATTACCATAAAAACGTTCCTGTTTTATTAGTATTATTTTACCAAATTGTGAAAGGGATGTCTACTTTTCCTTTTGAAGCTTAACTCTAATAAAATACTTTATTGGCTTGGTTACGTTTACATAGAATATTTCCAAAGCATTATGCACGAAAAAAAGTAATGACAAGAAAATGAACAATAACATAACAATAAAACCTTTTTAAATAAGGTGCTAATTAATAATAAATATATGCCTATATAATATAAAACAGACATTTGTCAAGATATTATGAAAAACTGCTGTAATATACATTGATATAGTCTCTTGATCAAGGCAGTAGTTGGTTTCTGAGGGTGCATCTTTCTCCCTCTCTCTCTCTCTCTCTCTCTCTCTCTCTCTCTCTCTCTCTCTCTCTCTCTCTCTCTCTCTCTCTCATTCTACTACATCATGACTCTGACCTGGATCTTCTGTCTGCAAACACAAACCCTCCATGTCCTCTCTGCTCGATCAGTGTAAGGGAGTAGTGTAGTAGGTCTTGTGTTAGAGGCCCGTCACAGTCAGTGTTGTTCAGTGCTGTTTAGACCCGTGTCTGTGATGATCAGGTGTGTGTGTGTGTTAGAGCTTAGCCGCTAACGGTCACAGTGTGACGAGCTCTAACCCACCACAGCCACCAAACTCAGTTTCTTATACCTGTGTAAACCAAACAAGTACAGAGTGTGGGTTTCATTCGGAAAATCAGCTTTTCAAGGTAAGAAATCTACTTTTACGCTGTCCATACGCCGAAGAAGTATTAGCAGGGACTAGTATGCGGTTATATTAGCTTAGCTCTATGTAACGAATCTATTGAGGCACTTCACGGTGCTATTTAGTGTCGCTTTACAGTATAAAGAGTAACTCCGACATGTATACAAATGTTTTATCGATTATTTGTTTGAAAGTGCTTATATTTCTTCTGTTGTGAGCTCCTCTGTGTCGTATTTGCTGGCTGGCTAAGCTAAATGCTAGCAGAGAGTTGACAACTAACCATTTAACGTTTCGCTTCGGTGTTCATATCTCTGGTTTCCTACTAAGATTAAGATTTTTTATGGAAGTAAAGCGTTTCAGAAATAACATTTTCAGCATTGAAATGTATCGCTGGTTTGGTACTATTGCAATAATGTCAGATGATAAACTGTTCACAAGGGTTTTATTTCTTAAAGAGCACACGAATACTATAAATTATGGTTTTCCTTGTGAGGAACTGAGATAACATTGGTGTGTGGTATTTCCTTCAATGTTTATATTGTAACGCCCACTTATTTGGAGAGAGTACAGCAGGATCAGGGCTTTGCGTTAGTCACTGTTGTAAACACTGATTTAACTCACTCTCATGGTAGGATGTCAGGATTGTATTTGCTGGCATGTAACTTACAGTGAAATGCAAACCTCTGATAAGATCTCATATGCAAGGGATTACTTTTTAGTGTTGAAATTATGCCACAGACTTTTCTTCTAAGGTTTGATCGATTATCTTGGCAAGGTCACTGACCTTTACATTTGGATCAGGGACCCTGATCCACAAGGGAGTATTTGGGGGTCTGTCCGTAGAAATGTTTTCAGAAAAAGTGGCCAAAAAATAAAGAAAGTTAGATTTAAACAAATAAACAATAAATTAAAATAAATATATAACTTGAATTAAAACAAATGTATGAATACTTAATTATAACAGTACTATGACGAGAAGGGAAACATGCAATAATGTAGGCTAGTTAAATAGAAATTAAAATATTTTTGAAAATAATGTAGAATTTTTTACTGCATAAATTGGGTCTTTATACAACAGACTATATAGATATCTTTTAAATGATTTAAGTTGGGGTTCCTTTACACGAGGATGATCATATTTGTGGCATTTAAAAGATTGAAAACGCTTAATTTAGACTGCTGAGAGTGGAGGGAAGTGCTGAAGTCAACAACAGCGGACTTTGATCTACCTCAGCAGTTGCTGAATTCAAGCGATAAGGACTTTGAAAGGTGCAGATTTCTTTGCCCCATTATGAATTACATCTGCATGTCTGCTTCCATATCACAGTATGATACATTTTCTTAAAGCCAATGAAAGATTGATTATTGAGACAAATGAGCATGCAAAGATTGGGGAGATAAATTCATTCGAGGGTGGAGCGTAAAAGCATGTGAGTGCGCGATGGATTATGTCCTGCGTGCGGTCATTGCAGGGTTGCAGATTGAATCCCCTTGAGTAGGGTGAGTTTCTGTTCGTGCTTTCATTGAAATTAACTGTTTTGTTTTTTCCTGCTACCCACATCTCTGTGTTCCAGTAAACTGATTTGGGGGATGTTTAAATGCAAATAGGCATAGCAGATGATATGTTGTCATGGAAGCAACGTGAATAATAAACCCAAAAATGTTAACTGAATTTGACTTTCTTACATGCTCTAAGACCAGGATCATGCAAAGAAATTAAATAGGGTAAACATCATGTGGATTTCGTGTTGACTTAAAAATTAAGATGGCATCAAACTGGGTTTCCCTGCTTTTCCAGATGCTCCGAGATCAATAAAGCGGGGTGTGGTTCAGTGCTCTTTGGAACCACAATTATTTCATGTGAAGCCTTTGCTCCCTCGGAGCATGGCATTGTTTGTCAGATAGTTTTAAAGCTGTAATATCGTTGTTCAATTTCTTAAATATTGATTTAACTAGGTTAGTGACTGATCTTCTTGTATCTGTTCCCCAGTTTTTCCGGGGTTTTTTTGTGGAGTTTCTGGGCATGTTTTTTTCTTGATGATTTTAAATTGAAGTTCTGTCACAATACTGACTCGATAGAGGTTGGACTTTGTCATTTGAAACCCCTTGACTAGTGATCTCCATTGAACTATATAATTTATATATTGTTAAATGCCTGCATCAGTGATAATTTAGATTAAGGAAGCTAACGATTAATCGACGATTGATTAATTGTCGATAAGAATTTAATCGATAAAACGTATCAATGGTCTATTTTATCATTAAAGTAGTTTTGAGGTGCGTGCGACTCATGCGCAAAACATAGTTACGTATTCTAAATGTATGTCTTCAAGCCATGCAATGGATTAGCCTAGGTAGGCTAGCCATTTATTTTAAAACATAATTAACCACTGGTTCAAAAAACCCTCCAAACAAGTGATTTTACTTAATATAACATAAGAACTACTTAGCCTACTTGTGTAAATGGCACAACAAAAGTACATAAAATAAACAAAAAGTAATAAGAGTTTGGTGGATGAGTGATCTTGCAGCGCTGTTTCAGATGTGCGCTCCTATTCTGTGATGCATTGTAAATCAAGACCTGTCAATCTGAGCGATTAAACCAATCCAAGCGTGCTCCTGTAAAACAGTGTCCGATTGCCACCCGTCACACCCAAGATCCAGTTTCCATTAGTTAAACTTTCAAATGAATTTGTGAAAGACTGTGTCATGATCACGATGCAATCGGATCCCGGAAGTCCTATAGCTTTAGGCAATGAGCATGTCATGTCATGTCACTCTGTGATTTACGCATTGTGTTTTGGATTGTTCAATACCACCTGCTCTAAATAAAGATGTGCAGTCTTTACTATGGTTTACTAATGTCTCGTGAAGTTACAAACAAAAAAGTTGGCGAAAATCATTGTGTATACTGTTTTTACACGTGCATCAGCTGCGCATATTCATACAAATACTTAAAGGTGCTCTAAGCGATCCCGGGAGACGTTTCTTCTTGTTGACATTCGAATTGTTGTCAAACAAAACGGAGGCTAGCTAGACCCTCCCTCCTCCTCATCCCGTCTCCCCCCTCCTCCCCTCCCTTCCGACATAAAGGAAAGTCCAAATAGTCACTACAAACAAAGTTAAGTTTTACTGATACTTCATTCAATGAGTAATGTCGCCAAGTTAGATAAATGCTTTTATATATTGCAGAACAGAATGCAGAAAAAGAGAAACATTATCTTAAAATCGTCTCGCCACCTGAGGTTATAAATAGCTCCCATACAAGGACGCAATAATATTTCATGATAACGTTCACGTTTCCCAGTGAGCATAAACAACTGCGGCGGCGTAAACAAATTTAGTCAACGTTGTCAATAGCCTATAAATGAACATTCAAATTCATAACAAACAGTGGATGAAAACAAATCATTCACACAAATTGTCGCCCTACTGTGAATTTGCTTGATCATTTACAATAGAGATTGATCGCTGCTAGAAACATACATGTTGTATTCACCAAAGTTAACGCTGACTGCATAGATCTAGCTAATTACATCCTTGTGTTGGTTTAGCGAACATGAACGTCAGTTTAGAAAGAAAAATGGATTTACCTGTTCTGCAAAAACAGAGCAACTATGTCGGATTGGAAGCCCTTCTGCCGGCGGAGTTCTCGCCACCTTTTAATGGTTTTTCCGATGTAAATTCGGGACTTCGTGCGTTCCTTATCCTTGTCCCTCTTCTTTGCAATTTGTTCATCGGAACGTCGTCTCTTTGGTCGTGTGTCGGCCATAATTCAAACTTCCCTCTTCATGCTTCTCTGTTCTCTCTCCTCCACACACCCCCTTCACGAGCACGCGCACTAACCCCCCAAACCCCACCCTCCAATACTTCTTGCCGGTGATTGGCTGGAACTCTGTTTATTATGTTTCTTGGTGTGGGTGAGCCCAGTTTGTTTTTGTTGCCGTTTGTGGAGCCTGTGGTGTCTAGACAGACCGCGTTTTTTTACAGTGTGTTCTGTGTTCAGGGGACAGGCAGCTAGCGGATAGTGAGGAGATGTTTGCTGTATGTGACAAAAAATGTTTTGGCCTGAAAAACGCGTCGCATCACTTACAGCACCTTTAATAGTTTGGTCTGTAACGGAAACAAATGGTTGTTGTATTCTGCTAGTCGAGACCTTTTTGACAATGTATGACAGGTCTATCTGTTATTTTACAAATCATATTTTCATCTTAAGTAGTTATTTTTTCACAATATAAAATAGAGTACTCCTAATATGTCAGCACATTTAAAAGCACTTTTTAAGTGATGGTCATATTTCCTATATTCACTGTAAGGCCAAGCTTCTAAGCTGTAAAACGATATGTATTTTGTGTTGGTTATGCGAGTGTTTAAGTTAGTATGCTGATAACTTATGCCAAGTTCACACTGCGTGACTATCTGGGGTAGCATTCAGTTGCTGGTGTGTTCACGCTGCATGATGGATCGGCGACAGGAGGTTTCACACTACGTGACTTTACAACAGAAAGAATGGCCAACAACTTCTGTCTGGCCTGCAAACTACGTTTAATGACCAAACACATGCGAGAAGTGATAAGCAAATAACACAAGATCACGCGTGCGCGAGATCGAAATTGATATTAAAAATGATAGCCTGCAAGAAGATTGCGATTGAAATCGGGCCTAAAATCGTTCCGTGTGAACTTGGCATTAGTGGCGCCTCCACTTCGGATTTAAGAGTTTAAGATTAACGATTAATTGATCGATTGATCGATTAGGCCTATAGGAATTTATGTAAATTGACATCCCTAATTTAGATAAATTAGGTGTCATATTTAATATTGAGTTCTTAAAAACATATATATATATATTTAATTTAAAATATGTTAGATCTGTTGAAACTTTGACAAGATATTACTCAAAAAATGAATAAGCCCACTGTGGTGTAAAAGTCAGAGACGTTTACTTCATTTTTGAATTTTTATTATTTTCAATGAATTATTTTAAATGACTTTAGATTGTCACTTTGAAATTATATTTTTTCTTATTGATCAGATGAAAATAAATAAATAAATAAAGCCCAATATGGTGTAAAACATGAAAAGGTCCAAGGAATGAATAATTTTTGTATTCGCTGTAGTTTAACTTGCTCACACAACCCTTACCAGATGACTGCAATGCATTCTGTGCACTGCTGTGGTGGACTGTGGGAGGCAATGAGACCGTTCCCTGAACATAACCTGCCATTATATTTTTTAGTCATCAAATAGCTGCTTATGAATGCAGGGAAATTTGTCTGCTTTGTGAACCAGTTTTGCGCAAGGTCAGTCAACATTTGCTCTGTGTTTGGCTCAGATATTTGACCCCCACTGACTCATGCACAGTTTCCCCTGTTTGCCATCTGCACTTTTGTGTGTGATTGTGTTCTGAGTCGTTATATAAAAATGGAACTGCTGCCATCTTTATTAAAATTGCCAATTGCCATATTATTTTTTTCCTAGGAGTAGTTTGTTTTGTTGCTAGATTTAATGAACATTTAAAGAAACAATTCACCCAACAATAAAAATTCTGTCATTATTTGCCCAAACTCATGTCGTTCTTGAGCTGCATGATCTACATGTGGAACACAAAACAAGAGTCAAAATCTGCTACGGAATAATTAATTAATGCAAGCGCACAGAGATCATGCGTTTTCCTGTTCCTATTGTTTGCAACATCAAATGCAAACAGACTTCAAATCTCAAAAACTGCTTGCAGCCTTGTACACTCACATTTACACTCACAGATAAACTGTCACATTAATGTTTTCTATGATGCTCAAATTGCATTAAAAATCTTAGCCTATTTCAGGTTGCGTGCACGTGCATGTGCAGTCTCAAACGCGCACACTTTCCTTCTCCCATTTTTATATTTAATATTGTGAATTAACCATCTTATTATATCAATTTTTTGGTCAGACTCGACTCAGAGAGCAGAGATGATCGCAAATAAGTAATGCTAATAAGTAATTTTTATTATAGTTCAAAAGGGCAAACAGTCGAAGTTATCTTATTATGTGAGTTGACCCGAGAAGATACAAAAAAATGCAAAACTGCAAAGTCGCATTTGTCATTTATAACTGTGACAGCAAGTTAACTTTTGAAGCTGGGATAATGAGTGGATTAAGCATGCTCTTTCAATCGTCAAGAGAGGAATAACATGGATGGAACTTTCTTGGCAAGGAGTATTATGGATCACAGTCTGGGAGAAGGCTACTAACATAGCAATTTGCTGTGGAATATGTGCCACCAGGGTCCAGTCGGGTCGGGTTAAACTTTCAAATAATTGACGCCACGGGTCCGCATCGGTTCCAGGTAGTACATTTATGGCATTTCTCAGTTCTGCAGGTCCGGGTCCAACTTTCAAATAATTGATGGGTTGTCTAGGTCGTTTACGTGTAGCACGTTTATGGGTCTCTTCGGGTTCGGGTGTGAATTTTTGGACCCGTGAAGAACTCTAAGGGGCATACCTCTAGACATGATATAGCCTACTGGTAGAAATTTGTAGCCTGGGAAAGCCCAGACAACTTCCGGCAAATTTAGATTTGCTCAGCAAGTAGTCTGGCAAAGAGCTCATTCAAGCCCATTTCCATGCCGTCGAAATCGCGGCACCAATCAGAAACGTTGAGGCGGGCTTTACACGATGACGATCGCTCTGATTGGTTTTAGGTCTATCCAATTGCGCCCATGGCATTTGAGTGACGTCCACTCCGTTGGTGAAGCGCTTTTAAATGCATTATTATATTCAAATTGCAAACACATGAGGACAGTCTCCATGAAAGACCCACTGGCAGATGAACGTGCACTACATTTCTCTCCGAAACGGTAGGAAATTAAATTAGATTTAATAGAGGATTTTAACTGTGACAAGATGATTGACAGGGCAGTTTACGTGACAGGATGCACGCGGCAGATCCGTCCGATAAAGATGACTAAGTAGTATGTCCCAAAGCTTGCCTACTTTTTTGCTACACATTCAAAAGTAAATACCTTTTCTTCACAAAAAGAGTACATACTTTTATGGCGTAGAGTAACTTAGGCGAATTGGTACACAGCATTTAGGTCTATCCAATTGCGGCCAGAGGCATTTGAGCGACATCCGTTGGTGACGCCCCTTTGGAAATGAGTTATTAAAGAAGCTTTGCCAGACCATAACTCAGTTACTACTGAGAATGGTCTGGTTTTAACCAGGCTTAGAAATTTGTCAACCGGTAGAGACTTTGGACTATCATCTCTATCACGTTACGCTTATGTGATGTTGCTGTGCTACACAGTCACAAAAGCTTATCATTTGCATGCGTTTTTAAACACTGTGGTTTAAAAACAAGTGATTTTTAAACCGTTGAAGCTTAATAAGCAGCGAAAGACAACTCCAGGGTTTCCCATTCATTGATTTATTTGTGGCGGCCTGCCACAATATCAACATTGACCGGCCGCCACAAATAGATTTCAGTGCTTCTCATTCATTAACAAGACTGTGGCGGCCCGAAAATATAAATGAACTTATCATAATAACATAAAAGGTCTTTAATGTTTTGCGCCTTTGCTGTCAAACAAACTAAAAGCGAAAGCGCGATAAGGCTTTGTGTCCTTATCAAAAGACTGTCTGTTTGCGCTGCGCAAAGAGAAGTGTGCACTTCGCTCACGCAATCAGCACATGATCAGCGGGTTCGATTCTCAATACCGGACAGAGGTCCGCCCACCACAGTTTCACAAAATCCTGTGGGGAACACTGCAACTCTTTTCACTATATGCGCACGTGAGTAATGAACTCTGTTTATTACGCATACTTGCGCGTCAAAATGCCCATCTTTGCAAGTATCCTCGTAAACACAGTCATGTATGTCTTAAGTGAACGTAAACAGTTGAGAAAGAAAACACACTAGTATATTGGATGTGCATCTTAAAGTGACAGCAGCCTAATAAACCTGCTGTTGTCTGTGTTATTAATGTTAATCAAACAGCAAAAGAGAGAAAATCTCTATGTTTGAAATAGCACAGTTCATTATACTTATTTTTACACAATGAAGTTTATTTTGTGGCTTAAATTACATGTTACTCAGTGACTGACATGTTTGGTTTGTCAAAAATGTTACATTCAGCTGTCACAAATTCGTTGACTTTTGAAAATCTAATTTATTTTTTGCCAGGAAAGGAGTGGTTTTGAGGCAGAGTTGTCTCTTATAACAACAATCTTTTATTTCAACCCATGAAAATGCAGATCCTGTGGTACATAATAGTGAAAGATCACCTTTTAAAACTGTTGTTCCATTACCCTTCAGCAGATTTTGACTTAAGACTCTGAATATAATGCAGTCATACTTTTATAGAGCCTTCTACTTTGAAGGCTCTATGCAATTGTAGGCTTTTATTTTATGGTTAAGAGCAGCATAAACATTGTTTAAAAGATTTCTTCTTGTGTTCAATGGAAGAAGGCTACAGAGTTGAACTGAATCTAGTAAAAACAGAAGTGGGTTTTTTGTCAGTTAGGGGATGTGTTTTGACAGAGGCGAGATTCTCATTGAGAAATAATTCGTTGCATCTGGAGGACTTTTGGGTGGAGGCTGGATTTTGGCGTCCTCTGCGTGTGTGTGTGTTTCTAAAGGTGGGACGTTGCATCACTGGAGAGTCTGTTGAGGACACAAAAGCAGCGTTGTGCCCTGGTCATGTGATGCCTGTTCGGAAAGCTCAGACCATGTGATCCTGCCTCGCAGAATGCTGAGTCGAACTTACAAATGCTGCCTCACCCTTGAGATGTGAGCATGATAGAGTGAACGACTGAGAAGAGAAGGATACAGCGCCATTAAAGAATGAAGACATAGAGGAACAGGTGTGAACAAGACGGGAAACGAAAGCAATAGTGTGCCAAACGGTGCAGACTACGTGCACGTCTCTGATTCGGTCCTTTACTCACTCTTTCCCTGATGGTGCTGTGGGGAGTGTGGCTGTCTTCTGTCGAGTCAGTTTGTTGGAATGTGGAGATTTTGCAAGGACATGAAGCGATGGCTGAAGTGGATCAGGAACGTTTTAGAATGTGTCCTAGGAAATTGGGATACGGCTTGGAATGGAACAGAAACGCTGTGGAATTCCATGGCTGCACCAGGAACAATAGGTTGGAAACAGATGAATTACTGCTTGAACTTCCTTGATGCTATCTAATAACACAGCTTGAGTTGAATTGAAACACCCTTCAAGTAATAGTACACTCATCAAGCTATTCAGCCAGAAGATGATGAGTGATTGTAGGCTATGAAGTAATTTCTTTATATTTAAAGAGCTTAAAGCACAAGTTGTTATTTCACAGCAGTTATGGGGGAAGCTCTAATGGGGAAGCTGAAAGAAACTTGTCATTTTGTGATTTGCGGATAACATGATCCAGATGCATCTCTGAGGAAGTGTGTGTCACATTTAGTCGCCACACCTCTTTGCCCCGGCGCAGACCTTGTGACTGCGTTGCTGTGGCAATTGAACAGGGAATTTATCAGATGACTTTAACAATTTTCAGTGTCTGTCATCACCATGGTGTTCTTTATTTACTCTTTGCGATTAATGAGAGGAAAAGCAAACATCCGTGGTGCCATGAAGACATGTTATGCGGTGTAAGTTCAATTCTTTCATTTACTCTGTCTGGCTCATATGAGTTTAGCAGAATTTTCATACTGTTCTTCTTCATACAATGCAACTGAACGCAGACTAATTTGTTGGATCTCCAAAGGTGATGAAAAAGCACCATAAAAGTAGTCCATGCGGCTTGCAACCACAACAGACAACACGCATGCCATTATTTGAGTGTACATGAATGAGTTTTAAGAGCTGTGGTGGAGGGTACAGTTGTAAATAACTTAAATGTTTAGTCTCACACAAAGCTATCGGAGGACTCCAGAAGACTTATGTTGTGATGAAATTAAAACATCTTGGCTAAAAATGTATATTTGGGACAATTTCATTTTAATATTATTAGCCTTTGATTGAAAGCATTTGCTTTCTGTTCTGACATTTTCTAAGTGATTTGATTGTTGATCGGTAATTTTGTTTAGTTGCCATTATTTCTATGGCATCTACGCTCTGAAAATCTTTAATGTAATATTTTAAAAACTATGCAATGTATGTAATTATGCATATATTGACTTTAAAAACTATTCCAGATTTGGCTTTTTTGACTCGATACTAGTGAATAGTAAACACAATACTAACATTGATATTAATAAAAGTGGCTTTTGGCTAATATAAGCCTTTGTGTACCCTGAAACGACAAGCTGTTCTTTGTCTTTTCACAAGAGAAATGTTTCGTTTTTGTTTGTTTCCTTTTGTATTGCATGAGATTTCAAATGCATTTTGCTATTCTTGATGTGAGTGTTTTCGTTATCTTATGTTCAAGGAATAGTTTCTATTCACATTTTCTCTCTCTGAAAACCGAAAATGGCATTTTAGGCGGATAATTTTCAGTAATTGGAATTTTAATGCATTGCTGGTCATATGGAAGACTTTTATGGTGCTTTTTGGTCATTTTTGAGCTTTACAGCATTTGCCCCTTTTCACTTTTATTGCATTGAAAAGAATGGCGAGAACATTCTGCCTTACCTCAGTTTTTGTGTTTCTCTGATAAAATAAAGTCATACAGGTTTGGAAAAACATGATGGCAAGTGTATAATGACAGAAGTATCCCTTTTATTTTCAATGGTCTGAGCATGTGCGTGCTGCCGTTTTATTGTGTCGCCCAGTCACTTTAGCTGTCTGGTAGAAAAGTCACTCAATAATTCAGCTGCTAGACTGTCCCACTGACGTTTCTTGTTTCTCTCCCTTTCTTTTTAAGAAGGTGTATTGAGAAGGACTGGGAGAATTTTGCAGCTGTAATAGTTCATTTCAGCTCCACACACAAAAGCATGTTGGCTGTTGCCATGGCGTCAGTGTTTCACAGACAGGCTTCCTGTTTTGATGTTCGGTTACTTAGCAAGAGTGTGTTTCCTGTTGAACCAGACTGACAGAACTGGAGAGCGGGTTGCTTTGACTCTGCACATGAGGTTCATGAATGTTTGAGATGTGGTGTTTCTTTGGAGTGCCAATGATAATTTTTTCTTACTTGATGTCTTTTGTCTCTTGTCGTGCCGTCCGACTGCAGTCCTGGAGTTTGCCACAGGGGGTCAGCAGAGTGTGGGGCATGAGTCATGACGTCTGTGGTGCTTGTAGACAGTGGAGGAGCAGTGGTGGAGTATGTCACTGCAGTGGACGACCATTTACCGGTAAGAATTTCACAACTACAAAACTTTCTTTAAGCATATTTGCCGCTTTTTTTAAATTAAAAATCTATTTTTTAATGTTGTCTATTAGGGCTGGGTATTGACACAAATTTCACAATTCGATTCGATTTCGATTCACAATCTTGCAATTCGATTTCGATTACGATTCGATTCAATATTGATTATTTTGGATATCGGGTACAATATTGCAAATTTTCTCAAGGAAAACAAATCTCTTTACTATTATTGTAAACTATGGGAGTCAGTTGTAGCCTATAGGCTTTATTAGCCTACTATAATATTGAAGGTACAAATTAACTGATTTGTATACAAAAACTTAAAATACACTTTTATTTATTTTTATAATAATAAAGTTATATGAAATTTTATAAAAATTTAAATGGTGGCTGTCATAAACTTTCCAGATTTATTCAAACATGCATTAAATATTGAAGAACATTAAAAATTATACTGAATATGTAATATGGTGCATATACAGTGCTATGCATAAGTTTAGACACCCATACTAAAGTTGACTAAAAAGAGGAATAAAAAATCATCTTTTGGAAACTGAACTTAATGCCTTAATTTAAAAAATTAGGAAAAATCCAACCTTTAAGGACACCAATTTTCTTTGTGAATGAATAATGTATCGTAAATAAATAAATGTTCTTCCTTAAAATACAGGGTGCATAAGTTTGGACACCCCTATGTTAAATTCCCATAGAGGCAGGCAGATTTTTATTTTTAAGTATTTTAAAAAAAAAAAATTTTAGGATACTATGCATCCTAATAAAGTTCCCTTGGCCTTTGGAATTAAAATAGCCCCACATCATCACATAGCCTTCACCATACCTAGAGATTGGCATGGTTTTATTTCAGTTAGCCTAATAGCTAGTTTGATTTGCATTGAGAGATGTTCTTATGGAAAGTACCCCATGCCAATCTCTAGGTATGGTGAAGGCTATGTGATGATGTGGGGCTATTTTAATTTAATTAAGATAGAGATAATAAAAGATAATAAAAAATTGAGAATCGATTAAAATCGAGAAATCGATATTTTTTACCCAGCCCTATTGTCTATACGTCTATGTGGTGTTTGTAATATGCTTTAAGGCAAACCATGTGCAAATTCATCAAAAAACGCATTTTACCAAAACATGGTTTCAAACCGCCCTTGTTTTCTACATCACACACGTTGTAACCAATCACGTCAACATGTGGGCGGGATTTAGCATATCATTAACTACGCTCTGAAGCAGGGGAGTCTCAAGTAAAGCCAGGTTATCACTGTATGTTTTTCTGTTGATATGAAAACCTGGGTACATTTAGCAATATAGTGGGTGGATTATGTATATGATGTATATTACGATGTTATGATATGCTTTTCTCCACTGATGTTCTAAGTTGTTCAAAGCGTTTCTAAAGATACTGTTTTTCGAAGGCAGCTGTCTGACTCTGAGACAGCAAACAGGAATGTGGTTTGTGTAACATTAGCAGCACATTATTAGCGGTTTAGTAACATAGTCAAGCAAAAGGCTAATCGTATCAATTACCATTATGTGTCTGATGTAGAGAGCGATACATTACCTTTCTGAGTAATCTACATCATGTAGATGAGCCTGTATAATTCACTCGCACACTTCTTCTGAATTAGTTTCTGGTTCAAACATTTTTGGCTGAATTAAACCAGTATTTCCACTTGCCATTGTGTAGCGTTTACTACGGTAAAGTTGACCAAGTGGATCTCTGAGCTGGTGTGAGTGAGTGGAGGCGGGGACTAATATGCGTATTCATGGATCCGACTAAGTGACTCAAGGCAAGGATGTGGAGTTACATTCCTGCTATTTTAAGGCATGAAGAAATTATTTTCACAAAGAATGTTTAAATGTGCCATTTTGGTGATCAAAGATGAGTTTAAAGGCATAAATTTGACCCCAGGGGAACTTTAAATTGTTGCTAGTCTCATATCCACAGCCCACTTGGCTGATGTATATTGCACTCAAATGTTGCAATATAATTGGCTGGCATTACACAATTTGCAGGAATCAGGCTTGCCATAGTCTTGCATATTTTTGTCTACTGGCAAGAAGTCTGTCAACTTTGTAGTTTATTATGTCAAGAACTGACCAAAGATCAGCCAATCAGATTAGAGTTTTCCAGCCCATATACATCAGATGATCCGTGAGATGGAACAGTAACGTCTTATGCTGAGAGTAAGGTGCTCCTTTTTTGAGGCACAGGCAAGAAAATAAAAAATTCTGGAGTGCACCAGGTTACTCAGCCTTTCCGCCCAGATTTGTGTCTGATTTTGTTTCTACCACTCTTGTGTGATCAACTTTAGTTCAGTATTATGACATGACATTTAAACGGAGAAATTAATGAGAAAATTAGATGGCAGGTCTTGATTTTAACGCACATCCTCGCCATTTCCTTATTATTAGAGAAGGAACACCATTCCTAAGCGGGTTTTGACTAAAAAATTACGAAGACAAACTTTAACTTACACAAATGAATTGTTCACCTCTAGACTAGCTTTTATTTTTTACATTTTCAGTTTAAATTTTAGTTTTTGTAATTTTGTGATGGGCCTTTGTCATTTTTATTAGTTTTAGTTTTTTATATTTCTAGTTTTAGTACTTCAACTTAGTTATTTTTTTTCAGTTAGTTTTCAAAGTTTGTTTCTCATCTAATTTTTATATTTTGTTTTATTTCAGCTTTATTTCAGTTACCATTTAAAAAATACTAATTTTTAGTTTTAGTGAACAGTAACAACACTGATGTGCACTAACAAAGTAAATAGTCACGTCAGTTTTGATTTCATGTGGACATTAAATGTTTTAAAAAAAGCAAATAGTTGGTCAGGCCAACTTTTCATGTATAAGTGAGCAGTTTTTGGTCAGAATTTAAGCTGCAAAGTGTATCAAATGTGTTGCCAATAGAAAAGTTCCGTCTATGCAAGACAATGTTTGTGACATCCCATGAATACCAGCTTATGATATTTATTTTCCAGTATATGTTAAGGAATTTTTTACACCAATCATGATTCATCATGAATCATGAATTGGGAAGTCCACACCACGGCTATAACAACACAGGAACAATATCATTGGAATCTCTTCCAGAAAGATTTTTTTTCCAGCTGATAAAAGATCAATCAGAATCCACCTGACTTTAAAGAGATTGAGCATTTAAAGCAGCAGACAACTTAATCGTCCGTTTGTGTGGACGACGCTCATGTTAATAGTGATAATAGTATTATAGTTAATAGTATGATACAGTATATATACATTTAGCCCATCGACCACCCTATTTGCATTGGCCATCAAAAATCAATATCGATCCAATCAACCACTTCTACTAATAGTAGTTATCTTAATAGTTATCTTTCTTAGTGTGAATGACCCTTTAAAGTTTTGTAGAACTCAAAAATCTTGTTCATTATAATGCAGTAAATCTTTACAGCAACTCTTGAAATCTATATCTGTTAGAATTAATGGAATGTTTAGTTTTCTGGTTTCTTGTTGATCATGATGCCACCTCTCTTTGTTCTCTGTCTAGGAGGAGGGTGTATATGAGGTTGAGGGAGAGATGGAGGGAGAAGTGGAAGGAGAGGAGGAGTACCCTGCGGTGATCGTGGAGCCGGTGCCCGGTGCGCGGTTGGAGCAGGGCTTCGCTGCTCAGGTGCTGGTGTACGATGATGAGACTTACCTGATGCAGGGAGTGGCTGAGGAGCAGGAGGTGGAGACTGAGGTGCTGGAGACAGGTGAGAACACCGTTCCAAACATAACCATTCTCAGTCAACCTATGAGCACACCTGACCAGGACATTTTCATGCTTCAGTAACACATAACACATAAATGTTAAAGGTATAGCGGAGGATCTTTACGAAATTTAGATAAGACCCGCCCTCTCCACTTTTTGAAAAGTTTGATTGATTCACCAGAATGATTGACAATTAGGAGGACCAATAGTATAGGTGATCCACCCGAAAGTAAAAAATCCTCCGCTATACCTTTAATAGATAGGGCTGCATTGTTGTTCTGTAAAATTATTATTATTATTATTATCAATTATAATTAATAAATACTTTTTTATCTTGCAGGATTGCAATTTAAAACAGTATTATATTTCTTTATTGATTTAATTTTTGTCAATTAAAATAATAATTTATAATTATAATAAAATATTTATTTATTGCTATATAATTATAATAAAATATTAATAATTTAACATTATAAATGTATAATAATAATGTTTAATAATTTATACATATATTATTGTTGTTATATAGTCATATTGGGGGGGAGGGGGGGGTATTTTTTTTTAAAAGGTATTTTTTTGCCTGTTAAAAACTCCTTTTTAAAAAATATTTTCTAGTTATTGAAATGGATTTCAATACAAAAGCGCGCTTTCGTGTCTGTTCATGATTTGTTATATCAACTTCTAGCTGTTCAAAACATGAATGAAATCCCCATTAAAATGGCAGATAAAGAACTTTTTTCCCCACACACTTATCACAGATAGTGCTTTTGTTCACATGAGTGAAATGCTCTCTGTTCTAGTGATTGCGTGGTCAAATATTTTGAATCCTGTGATATCCAGCAGTTGCCGTTGGCAGTGAGACTTTGTGAAGCCAACGTTTGGAAAACATCTGACTGTGTATCCAGCATTATGCATTTGAAAATCTTAATCGCTCTAACAAAATACTTCATGATGGACATTGATGCATATTAAATGCTGCAGTCTCAGGCATGGGGAGAGAGTTGACTTTAACAGTTGAACATTGCTCTCTCATGTCTGTTATGTCAGTGATTAGGTATCTTGTTTTTTGGTGCATGCAGACTCTTATTTGTTATTATATGTAGTTTATGTAACGCCGTCCCTATGGGCTGGGATTTATGGGCTATTTAGTGATGCATAATTTCAGAGGTTAACCACATAAGCATAATTCTGCTATAAAATCAACCTTGTGGCACAAAGATAGCTTTCTTGTATTGGTTTCAGTTACTAGCAGTCAAACACAGGGCTACACTTCTATTTTTACAACCAATTTCTGCGTTTAGAACTACATTTTACTGATCTAGCAGAGATTGGCACTTTGAAGAGAGAGTTCACCCAAAAGGGAAAGTCAACATTTGTTCACACTCATGTTTACCAACCCATAGTAGATTCATTTGTTCATGGATCACAAAAGGAGACGCTAAGCTGAATGTTAAGAACTGACAGCCTCATTCACCATTCACTTTTATTGTCTGAAAAAAAAAAAAAAGCAATGGAAGTGAATGATGTCTGGGTCTTCCTAGCATCTAATTTTGTGTTCCTCTGAGGAAGTAAGCAATACTGGTTTGGAGCAACATGAGGTTGAGTAAATCATGGATAAAATCGTGTGTTGTATAGATTTGGTGCCAAGGCCCTGTCAGTGATGGGTCTCTACTGGCCTCTTGTGGACATTCTTTGAAGGTCGGTGCAGAAAATGGTCATTCCTCACATTATAATACTTATTGCAAGTATTATAATAAAACTGACTTGTAATACTCATGTCAAAACTTAAGACACTTAACGATTTATAATTCGTATAATGTCACGTGACATCATAAAACTCCCATAAGATTCGTTCAGAGATATTTTGGAGACTTTGAGATCACAGTTGAAAGTGCTAAACATTTTTATAAAAATGACCCTCGTCTAGATAATAAAATACAAAATGCCATGCCTAGAAATATGGAAAAAGAAACGCATATTTATGTCATATTCGTGTCTATTCAGAACAATTATTTTCAGTGATTTATAGATGTTTCATATACTTAAAGATCACAGTTCAAAGTGCTTAAAATACAATAGGAAGATGCTTAAGGACATTTTATAAAGAATGTCTCTCTAGATAAGAATACAATACAAAGAACGACGCTAAAAGGATATGGAAATGGAAACGCCTACTGTCATAGAACTGTTATTTTCACGGATTTAATTCGCTTTGTGGAGAATGTTATATGCATTGCGTATGTGCTTTATTTTAATATTTAAAAGATTTGTTGCAAACTAATACTTGATAATTCTTTGCGCTGTTGACGTACATCGAACGTAACGCAGAGCGCGCGGAGGATTTCCTGTGTTTGGCGCGGAAGGATCTGTGCGCTCTGTTGAGTTTGTGGAGATTTCCTGTGGAGGCGGAGTGATCTGCGAGTCGTGCGTCTCTAAACGCTTTCAATGCGAGTCAATGTGAATCTGCACCTCTGGACGAAACATGGCGACGTCGCTGCATGAGGGACCCGCTAACCAGCTCGATCTACTTATCCGAGCAGGTAAAAAGACCAAAGCGCGTGTTCTTCCTCGCCAGCGTGGGTTTGTTTGGGGAGCAGCAGAGCAGTGCTCGCGCCACAGCGCTGTGATCCGCGAAGTTGTGCTCTAAAGTAATGGAGGGCATTTCAGGAAGTGATCACCTTGGTTGGCAACCTGCATGGCGTTGCCTAATTTTCTTGTCTGCTTTCTTGGAGTGTTGAAAAGTAGCGTGAAGGTGTGCATGCTGTGTTATGCGTGATCAGCGTGCACAGTGTTCAGTTTGCACGGTGATGAGGGCGTTTTTGATGTGGAGTGTGTTAAAATAACGGGTTTCTCTGGAGGTGGTACGCTGCTCTGAAACCAGGAAGTGGGAGAGATGTTGTCTTTCCTACGTCTTTGCCACGCTGTCTGGAGTCGGAAGGGCACTGAGTTTTATTTTTAACTCCTAAATACAGCCTACTAAAATGTGAAATCTGTTGATTTAATTGTATTCTTTCTAAAATAGTGCCTGAGTGCTTTACGTTTGACTATTGGTTTATTTTAATGCCTCATCTTCAAAGAAAATGTGGCATATTAGAGGGAAACATACACGCGGAGAAACTGCGTTTTAATTTCTTTATAAGTTAATGTTAAGATGTATGCAAAAACAAAGAGTTTGTGTAATAAGATACATGTTTGCTTCACATCGCAGATGTCCCGTTATCTAAACGTGGTCGCTCAATTTAGCGCTGCATGTTAATCTCCGTGAGCAGCATGTATAGCTTTATTATTTCTTTAAACGACACTTTGTTTTTTTCTGACCTGTAATGTGTTGCTGTAAACGTGTCGAGTGGATATTTTGACTTCTTTTAATGTGGATGTTTAGATTTTAGAGCTAATTTGATGGCGGAAGCATTGTTATTCCACTGGGCTGTCTAAATGTTGAGTGACAGCACTCGTCGTCCAATAGTATTCGCGCCGCTTTCGAAATCCTACACCTGACCAATCGTCTTGTCTGTTTCTTGGGGCGTTGATTAGAAAGTCGCCCAATCAGATTCGGGGCGGGGATTGAGTGGCAGGAAGCTCGGAGAGCGTCTTCAGAAAGAACTGGAGGGAAAGCTCTGACGACTGTAAACACGGAAGTGAGGAGGGACAGCACTACTTTCTTGTGGACCGCTATTTTAGTGACAGACAAAATAGTACCACAATGTTCAGTCTCCTGTGTCAGTTGTTCTGCTAAATCATTACTACTATTAATGATTTATTGTTTATAATTATGTAAGTGTTAACAATGACGTGACTGCTATTTAACGACTGTTGTAGTATTTTAGATTTAAGCGAATCTGCGTTCCTTGTTCATATTGACAAAGCCTTGTATTTTCTGCTTATATTTTAGTGTTGCTTGACTGCAGCTTTTTTTTTTTTTTTTCCAGATTTGGGTTTTACAGATCAAATGTACCCTTTGTCTTAATGGGGTATTTAACTCAAAAATAAAAATGGTCAACAATTCTTAACTCTCATGTTCTTCCACAAGTAGGTTTGGACATAACATAATTTATTTTTTTTGCATGAACTAACCTTTTAAATGTTCAAGAATTTTAAGAATAAAAATATATGAATATCTAATGTAGTCAAAAACAGCTTTTTTACAGGTATAACTTTATTTTTAATTTGTACTAATTGTTTGAAAGCAGTCTTATTCTCTTAGGTTTGAAGTGTTGGCAGCCATATGAATTTTCAGTATTTTCTGTTAATAACTACACATATGTGTCCTGTCTCCAAGGGCAGATCTGTCTGAATACAGGAAGTAAATGCATGCCGGGTCACCCATTCTAGAGGACACCGTGTGTGTGTTTATGACTGGGACTGCCTAAAGATAGCCCCCGTGAGCAGCAACAGACCAACATAGCCAAACATGGGCAGGGTCAGGTTTTAATGGGACTTGAGTGACGGCTTGGATAGACTGGCACAGGTGCTAGTTGCTCTGGGTGTTAACGTCAAAGAGAAATGAGGCTAGAGGTTCAGTCCTATATATGCATGAACTGCTTGTCTGAGATCAGTCTGTGCACCTGTTTCTTAATTAGAGCCAGGGCGTCTAAGGAAGTGACTTGTGTGTTAGCAGATTCTTTTATCTAAACTGTCTTAGATAGAGCACACTAATTGGGCTTTGAGTAGACTGATCGCAGGTACGACTCCTGTGGATCTATTTAGGATCTCAAGAAGTCTGCAGTTGCACTTTTGCATTATTAGGTCCTACGGGACTTAAAACATGTCCTCTTACACCCATTTGTGTTCGTTATATTAAGTGGTTATATTAAGTGATTCTAAACACTTATTCTCAGAGTGCTTAACTTGCATTGTCTTATTTTTCAGCTCTCTTGATTGTTGGTGTTAACTCAGCCAGGTAGTTTATTTGTCAGTCAGTAGTTAAAAGCTCATAAGTACCATATTAAAGTGTCAGTCACACACTTAATCAAGTCTCCATACTAAGTGTATGTCATTCAGTTAACTTATACAACCATAAAGACTTAAAAAAAAAAAAAAAAAAAAAAAAAAGGTTTACATATATTTTCTGTTTTTGATTTATAATTGTTGCTAGATATGATTTTGAGTAACCATGAACACACAGGTTTTCCACCCAATAGCACCCTCTATTGAGAGTTCAGTGTACTAATATTAAACGTGAATCATGAAGATTATTTTGTACCTGCAGTCCTCATTGTATGTGGCATTTATTAATTACGCTACTGTCCAAAAGTTTGGGGTCAGTAAGATTTTTTTTGAGAGAGAGAGAGAAATTATTTTTATTTAGCAAGGACACATTTAATTGATTGATATTGACAGTAAATACGTTTATAATGTTACTTCAGTTTTCTGTTTTAAATGCTGTTCGTGTAAACTTTCTATTCATCAAAGAATCCTGAAAAAACATCAGTTTCCACCAAAAATATTAAGCAGCACAACCGTTTCCAACATTAATAATATTAAAAATAAGAAATGTTTCTTGAGGAGTAAATCTGAATGTATAAGAAATGTTTCTTGAGGAGTAAATCAGAATGCTAGAATGATTTCTAAAGGATCATGTGACACTGAAGTAGTAATGATGCTGATTATTTAGCTTTGGATCACTGGAATAAATGACATTTTAAAATATATTCAAATAGTAAACAGGTATTTTAAGTTGTATTAATATTTCCACAATATATCTGTATTTTTGACCAAATAATTGCTGCCTTGGTGAGCAAAAGATAATTTTTTCAAAAACATAAAAAAATCTTATCCCCAATCTTTTGAACTGTAGTGTATATATCAACATAACTGACAGATCAAAATCAAATGATTAACCATATGAAACTCTACAACTGAGGCATGTAATAAAGTAAAGCTGTTTGTCACAATATTAACCAGTAAGTTGTATTAAACAGATTGTTAAATGTGTTTTATATATATATAAGGTATACTTTTAAATGCTGGTGTAGACACTTTGCTATTAAATCATGCTATATAAATGTAATGATACTTTTTAATATTGTAATATGCACCTAAGAATTTTACAAACCAAGTTCACAGGAATATGAAGTTTTGTTTGTGTGTTTTGTCTGTTGCAGTGGAAGCATCAGTTCATGGCTCTAGTGTGCACTGCTCTGATAAAACCATCGAGGCTGCTGAAGCTCTTCTACACATGGACTCTCCCTCCAGCCTGCGTGGAGACCGGAGCCCAGGTGAACAGTGCTTTCTCTTTCCCCTTCAATTATAGCTTTCACGTTGCTGTGGACAGCCACACAGTGAGAAAAACAAAATTTCTATAATGAGTTGTTTTTCTGTTGTGTAGAGGTGTTTGTGCCTCCATGTATCAACACTTCGGAGTTCCTGCATGCGGCTATGCGACCTGACGTGCTGACGGAGACGGTGGTGGAGGTCAGCACAGAGGACTCCGAGCCCATGGAGGTGGTTACGGTTTTTCAGGAACCTGAGATACTGGAGACGGAGCCCAGCAAGAGAAGAAAATGTGAGAACACATTACCAATAATACCAAACGTGCTATTTAGATGATATTTTGTGTGCAAAGGTAACATAGGATGTCTGAATTTTTTTTTTTTTTTTTTTTTTACACGTTTTTTAACTTGTTTGTGTGTTTCATCCTTGTAGCTGGGCGGAAACCCAAACCCCATCACATTTCAAACGGCTCTCCAGATCTGGGCATCAAGAAAAAGTCTAGGGAAGGGAAAGGTACGTCCTATACATTCAGTGTTATATGCGTATGATATGGGTGAAGAAACATCTGGGCCCTATTTCACTCAAATAATATATCAAAAGTACAAACCAATAAGGAATAAAGTAAATTTGCATCTCATTCTCATATAAGTTATTGTTGCACATTGTGTACATCATGATATTATTCATTGTTACTGAATTAAATGGTTTTGGTTGATTTTTCATTACTTTAGAAACACTAAATAATTTGTACAATATATAATTTGTTGTTATCATATACAAATAGGATTAAGCCAACACAGAAATTAAGTACATTTTAAAACGCATTAAAACAGAAAAAATATTTTAAATTGTAAAAATATTTCACACTATTACTATTTTTTTTTTTTTTTTTATAAAATGAAAACAGACCCTGGTAACATTACATGTATATAATGAGCAGTATTGAATATGTAGTGTATATAGTAAATGACTATGATTGTGACATGTTTGACATGTTCTTGACATGATTTGTATTATCCATCCTAATATTATTTATTTAATTAAATGTATTAGATTATTAGTTGTGTTTTGCTAGTGTCAGTGGCTGTTAATTAGCTAATATTGCTTAGATTATGTGGATCTTATGCTATATTTGTGTTTTCTTACAGGAAGTACATACCTGTGGGAGTTCCTGTTGGACCTGCTGCAGGATAAGAACACCTGTCCCAGGTACATCAAGTGGACACAGAGGGAGAAAGGCATCTTCAAGCTAGTGGACTCTAAAGCTGTGTCAAAGCTCTGGGGCAAACACAAGAACAAACCAGACATGAACTATGAAACCATGGGCAGAGCGCTCAGGTGAGAGAGAACCTTGTGTGTGCAAACATCGTAAGATATTGAAGACATTTCACATGGCTGGAATGACATATTGACCAATTGGCATCCATAACTGGAAATAAATTATTGTATATTTAATTGATGTCTCTGTTTCTCTCTCAGGTATTACTATCAGAGAGGTATCTTGGCTAAAGTAGAGGGTCAGAGGTTGGTCTACCAGTTTAAGGAAATGCCTAAAGACATTGTCGTCATCGATGACGATAAGTGCGACCCTGGCGATGACGTAATCGGAGAGAAGGCCTATGAACGCGTTCCTCCCTCATCTGACACTCTATTGACGTCTGACCTCTCCAAAACTCCTGCCATCTTGAGAGGGGGCGGTAGGACTATAGTCCACCCAGGCTCCCCGAAAGCTAAAGCTGCACTCACTGCAACTTCCCTTCAGCGCATCGTAACAGTCTCCACGACAACAGATCCGTCCCATGCCACCATTATTTCCAATGCCAACGCACCCAGGTAACCAGACTTAAAGTGCACCTGTTATGTTTTTTTTATTTTTACTTTACCTATATTGTAGTGTCTAATGTGCATGTAAGCAATCTGCAAAATTACAAAGCTCAATGTCTACACCAAAGGGAGTTAATTTCAGAAACTTGCCTGAAATGCTTTGTTTGTAGTCCTGCCATTATTAGCTACATCACTGTTACACGTTTGCATAATGCCCGCCCACTGGCTGCTTTTACCAATCCTCAAAGAACAATTGGGTTAGTGATTTCACTACGTTAAGGAGATGCTGTTGTTTCACTGCGAGGGCAAAAAAACATTGACTTCCAATACTTACGGCATAGTTACAGATTTAATAATACTGTTTAACTGACCAATCAAATCAGACTAGATTTTTTTTTTTTTTTTTTTCGGAAAAGTGGGCTTTAAAGAGACGGTAACTAAAACAGAGCGTTTCAGGCAGAGGGTTAAAAGAGGTTTGCTACAGCAAAGTACATTATGAGAAAAATGTTTTATAAATCATGTAAATTAAGTCTAGCTTACCCCCAAAATAAAATAACAAACTTGTAAATGAGTATAGTGTGGGCACTTTAATTTTCTGTGCCAAAAATTGTTGTTTTAAAACCTCATCTTGTGCCCAGGACTGTGCGGGTTGCTATGCAAGTGCCGGTCGTTATGACAAACTCCTTGGGACAGAAGATCTCCACAGTGGCCGTGCAGTCAGCAAACCCTTCGCTCTTCACCACAGCGCCCACCAGTACTGGCTCAGCGACTGGCATGAACGCACCTAAAGTCCTAATCCAGACCATGCCAACGATGGTGCCCGCCACAGCCGAGAATGGTGACAGGATCACAGTTCAGCTCGCCAAGATAATCACCATCCCCGCAACCCAGCTCACGCAGTGCCAGCTTCAGGCCAAACCGGGCAGCCCCACAGGCATCAATCTGATGGGCGTCCGAGCCCTTACGCCCGTGCCTGTGGCGCAGGGGACGCAGGTGGTCAGACTGGCAGTTCCCGCCCAGCAGAGTCCGGCTCAGGCGAAGACGCAGGTTCCCGTTTCAATCCAGACGCAAACTCGAGTCCCAATCTCCGTTCAGACGGCGTCTACTCCGGCACCAGTCCCAGTTCAGATCCAGATTCAGCAGAGCCAGCTCTCTCCAAAAGCTAAGAGCACAGCCCAAACCTCAGAGTCCAAACCCGACAGCACTTCCGCAGAACAGCCTGAGCAGGACAGTCCCACACAGGCAGCAGCAGAGGTCCTAGAGGAAGGTTCAAAACCACAGTTCGCAGCAGAGAGCTGAAGAGTGATGCCTTTTGTCAGTCGTGAACTCTATGATAAATGAATTTATAATCCCCAGATACTATTCAATCGCATTCTGGGAAATCAAACTGGAGTTGTACAGTTTCAAGTTCAAGTGTGGTTTCATTTTATGTATTCTAAGCAGGCAAAGACTCCAGCCTGTATCAGCGGCCCGTTTCTCACATCATGTGAATTAACCCTGGATGTCCGTCATTTCAATTATGATTAAGGGACCAATGTAAAGAACACTACAGTTCTCCACTTAAAAGAAAAAAACTATTTTGACACTAATAACAGCTAAGCAGAACACTAAGGAGTAAGTAGTTGTAGTCAAGTATGTGAACTTTTGAGGGAGGATAAATTCAGCTTTTTATAACTTGTATAAAAAATATTTTTCTTTAACATTAAAATGGCAAGGCAAACCAGCAGTTTCTTTTGACGATCACTGTGAGTCCACGCTTCACAGGAACGTGTCGATTCTCCCTCCACCTCTACTAAGGGAAGAAATGAACTTTGTATATAGGAATTATACAGTTTACTGAATTTATAAACAATGCAGCCTTAGAACAGTTTTTTCTTTTTCTTTTTTTTTTTTAAATCAAGCTTTTGTGTTACGCTCATGTTTTGTTGTTGTTGTTATTGTTTTTTTCCCTCACTCATTGTACCAAGCACAGTATTATTGGCAAACAAACTGCAAAGCATTTTTGCATTCCCATTTCAATCTGGATTATATATAAAAAAGGCCATACTATTTGGGTGTAATCAAATCTGGGTCCAAATCCTGGAACGATGGCAATTTGCCAACACAAAAGAAAGGTCAGCATGCATCTTCACTGCAAATACATTTCTTACGCATTTGTTTTCTTTTGCTTTGTATTAGTCCTTAAAGAGGGAGAACAAGATGTTTGTGTTCAGAATAATCTAGTTTGTATATTCAACATTTGAAGTATATTCTATTTTGTTGTACTCTTGTTTCAAAGTGTACTCGAGTAGGTTTTACTTAAATATAAAAATATTCCTGAATTTGAGTGGTGGTGTTTTTGTCAGCTGCAGAACTGTTTTGTTTTTTCGCCTGGTCTTGGCTCACCTTTTCACTATCTCAGAAAAATGACAGTTTTGACTGAATTTGAGCTTCGGATGCATTGAAATGTTTGAACTTTTGCGCCCATATGCGACCCCAGACTGGATATGATGTAATCTAATGAAGAACAAAGTGGGAATTACCCACAAAAGTCCAGTAAAATGATATTCTTTAAACTATATTTCTGTAAAATGGTCAGTTATTAATAATTGTGTCCGAAATTGTTAAATTTGATTAGCCCTAAAAAAGTCGGTCATTTGTTTTTGTTCAATTTTACACAAGTGAATAAGTGGAGGGTAACCAATTTAAAGTTTCGTGTGACTACCACTAGGGGCTAAAATGAGAAAATGTGGCTTTAGGAGAATAACATCTGACTTTAATTGGAAACACCCAATATATATTTTTTACAACTAGAAAATACAACATATCTAACAGAATTTAGGTATATGTTTGTTCCCCACTGATAATTCAGACACAAAATTCTTGAAATGCCAAGCTGAGCCAAAGTAACAGAACGAACTGAAACGAGAAAATGACATAAAACACTGGACAGAAGACCTAGACTAAACATGTCCAGACCCACTGAATGCTGCACTAGTCTGATAGTCCTGGCTAAAAGAAGACAAGTTAGATCCCAAATGCACTGAATATGAGGTACAATACGAGATTCACTTCATACACTAACATTAGTAGTACAATCTTTTCTTTTTTTTGCATACCAGCAAACTAGATTTCAGTGGAAATCTACAGTCATTAAGTCATTGTGCTACAGTCCACAACAAGAAGTTGTATTTCTTGGCTCCGTGCATGCAGTTATAAATTCTGTCACTAGGGGGTTAGTGTGCTTTCTAGATATCTTCTACACAATTTTGCTGTGTGAACTGGAGCCACACACAGAGGCTCTACACCAGAATCCCTCAATACGTGTCAAGACATCCTGGTCATGTTTCAGGGTTATAGGAAACAAAATAATAATAATTATATATATATATATATATATATATATATATATATATATATATATATATATATATATATATATATATAAAATCATTTTATTTACTTTAAATAAAAACAAATGTTAAATATAGCCTATATATATTGAGTCCATGTCCGTTTAATCGCCAATGGTAAAGTGCACATCCAACAGGGATAATGCGACGGCCGCCATTGTACGGGCATGATTTGGAGTGAGCAACCAGCTTAGTGAAATTAGACATAGGCTACATCTTCATGTCTGTGACATTGTTTACCGAGCATGATGACTGATGATCTGAAAATAAGTTGACTATTAAAAAGAACAGCTGAACATCAGTTCACAAATAAAATACATTGTTTAAATTGTTACTGTCTGTATATATATATATATATATATATATATATATATATATATATATATATATATATATATATAAATGTAAAAATGCTTAAAACACTTAACTTGATGAGATTTATACTTGGTTTTAATTAATAGGCCTAGAACATTAATTACAATTTAAATACCATTAAATACAATGAAAACATACAAAATAGAAATTTAGTTGGTTTCTATTTTTTATGTATTGTAATGTTTATTTAACCAGGAAAATGTGGCAACATTATGTGTAACTGGGACATGATGAATTTACATTTGATTAATAAAAGACTTTGCCTCCTCATTTCAGAACACCACTATAACTTTGATAAGATTTATATATATTATATATACTTTAAAGTATACAGATCTTATACAGGCTATATTTTATTTCAGCTAGTTGCCAAGGCAACATTTCTCATTTTGTTTAACTTAATGTTCTAAAATAACAAACAAAAATTTAAAACTATATAACCATATTTAAACAACAACAAAATAACATCAAAACACAACAAAATTGCTTAAACTTTAAAATGCAAAATAGAAAAAAGGCATTCAAAATATTAATAAAAACTAAAATAGTATCTCAATAATACTAAAAAAACATTTGGTATTTATCAAAAATGTATAATTTTTAAAATAGACTGTAATGATCATTATGTAAATATATGAGAGTATATGTAGTGTAATATTGGGTTAGTAGTTTTGAACACTTCCCTAACAACCCTTGAGGAAGGGATTGAGTTGCATCCTCTTCCCGCAGTGCCCTTTAAAGGTTAACTCTATAAAACGAGGAGCTCATGTGATAGTTAGTTAACCTGTCTGCAATTGATCATGTAGAGTAGACTCTGGTGAAGCTGTGAAATAATTTTGAGGATGTTGCATAAAGGAAATTATTTATTAATAAGGCTTCCCTCATTTATACATGAGTGTGAATGATACACAATGAGTTTATGCAGAATTTGACACCTTCCCAAACATACTTTATTAACCGTTTAAAAAAAAACCACCACAGTGCAATAGTTTTATTTGTGCAAGCTGTCATGTTATTACCAATAATAAGACCCAAAAAAATGTTCAGGATAATTTGTCACATATTAAGAATTTATTTTAACATTTTGCTTTTAAACCTACACCCTGAAGTTAGAAGCATACAAGTCTAAAAGAATAAGGGTATGTTTACACGACAACAATGCAATAAAACGGAAAAGTTTTTCCTTTGCGTTTTCCATGTACAGACGACAACATTATCAAAATGATTCCTGTTCACACGGATCCATGAAAACGATTAAAAAAAGCTGTATTCTGCTGCCAGGCCAGTAGTTGGCGATGCCAATTTGTTAAAGGGGTCATATAATGGTACATGCACTTTTACAAGTTGATTGCACTGAAATGTCTGGTGGCAGTGCCTGTACACAACCATCCTATCATGATAAAAATCCATCCAGTGGTTTTGTTTTAATCTCCTTATTCACCTTATTTTCGAACGCGGAAGTAAACATGGGTCCAATATCCGGTTTTTGTGCGGCACTTCCGTTTCCTCACTTCCCTGGGCTAAATAACGATATCGATCGCGAAGGATTATGCAGAGTTGACAGAAAAATGTTACACATGCGTAGCAGATGAATACTACAAAGAACTAAAGCCCCGCCTCACTCAGTTAGGGTACCGGACCTGGTTGAAAACACTCATGCATCTAGCTTTCAGAGTGCCAAAACTTAGCCGGCGCCTTCAGCACCGCCCTAAACACAGTCGAGCCAACGCTGGACTAATATATCTATGGAGGTATTTTGTCATGTCAAATGTATTAATAATGCCATCAGAATGCAACCAAAGCATAGGATAGCAATAAGTAGATGGCTATAAATAATTGTAAATCATACAAAATAAATGCCATGATCATGCCATTATGCCATGATCACTAGATTTTATACAGGGGTTACTATAATGATTTTGTTTCTCCTTGGAGTTTTTATCATGTAGTTTTTTATTGAGACTTCATAGCCCAGCCACTTTTCTGGTATCAGGTGGTCTTCTGTGTACGGAGCCCCTGAGGGGACCTGTGAAAAAAAATAAAAAATAGGACTTTCGCGTGCGCACGAGAAACTTTCGCGTGCGCACGAGAAACTATCGCGTGCGCACGAGAAACTTTCGCGTGCGCACGAGAAACTATCGCGTGCGCACGAGAAACTTTCGCGTGGGCACGAGAAACTTTCGCGTGCGCACGCGATAGTTTCTCGTGCGCACGAGAAACTTTCGGTTTGCATTATAGCGTCATTAATACAAATGTGGAAATATGGATGATGTATATATCATTTATGTTGTTGTTTGACATGTTTTGAAGTGTTTATTTTAGCAAAAATCTCAAGCAAGGTGCTATTAAAGACAAGACTTAGAGGCATATTTTAGTCACAATTCAAATAATTGTATTAACTTTGAATATACTTTGAATAAACTTTGTATTTGTATGTGTATTGATAAAAAATAAACAACAGGCTAATAATCTTCTGCTACTGAGATGAAGGAAACATTTTTTTAAAGAATTAAAGTTCACAAGATTGCTATTTATCTTGATCAAACTGTTCCGTCATCAGCTCTTCCTCAGTTCCGCACTGCAGAATAAAATAGTCATCCTCTGCTGCAGTTGTACGGATTCTTAACGCATTTATTGCAACTACATTTCATCTTTTTCTCATCAAACAACCAGATTAACGAATGCTTCGACACAACCCGTACCGAAGAGCCTAGACAGGTCTTTCTTCTGTATACTGTATACAGGGTGAATGACGACTGTTGGCCTACCATGGTCGCCCTCGTCAGTAAGTTTTAAATAATAATAATAATAATAATAATAATAATAATAAATTAAGATATAAATCAATATAATTCGTTGTAAATTAAATATTTTAAACAATAGCTGCAAAAAGGTAATTGACTGTATAGTCCTAACGTTCATGCATGAACTGTCATTCAGACTTACTGTCTAACAACCAGAGAACAGAGAACATCAGAGATATTAAAATACATACTCTTCTGAGTTTTATGATGTAGGCCTTTTTTTTATTAAAATGTATCGGCCTATAATTTATATCTCAAGGATGCGAGCTTGTGCGTGGCGCACTCAGTCATGTTGAGAGGGAAACACGCATTATATTATTAGGCTAGTCTATTCAGAAATAGTGTAAAAGACCTGTAAATAAAATACAACATTAACATTATAAACACTATTAATAACATATAGGCTATGCGTATTTTACTTCCCCATAGCCAAATCCTTAAATGAATGGAATCAGAAAACAACAAGAAATGAAAAATAAGTAACCACTTATAATAATAATAATAATAAATACATAGTAGTCTATAAAAATAGCCCATTGTGTCCTTTATTACAAACAACTTTTAGCCTATTTTAAACGCCAAGCCTAAACGAATTTATTTGAATCGAAACTGAAACTATAGGCTACCGCAAAGTTGGGTTCGCGCATCTTTCGTTCGGTCCAAAGTTTAATACTGAACAGGAATTAATAATCATTTAGGCTAATAATGAACCGGCTGTGATGTCAAGTTAATGGCAGAAGTGAACCGATGTTGTTAATATCGCGATTCGCCGGCGCCATCACTTGAATTTGTTCCTTGAATTTCTTTCTTTTTCAAAGGCATGACATTTTGTAGTCATTTTGAATGTACACAAATAAAAATATACATTTTACTGTTTCGAATGACAGAGTATGAAACGATAAAGTATTAAGTTATTTCCCCAACTGAGGAACAAATTAGGAACAACTGTTCCCCAACTGAGGAACAAACTAAATGATTATTAATTCCTGTTCAGTATTAAACTTTGGACCGAACGAAAGATGCGCGAACCCAACTTTGCGGTATAGTTTCAGTTTCGATTCAAATAAATTCGTTTAGGCTTGGCGTTTAAAATAGGCTAAAAGTTGTTTGTAATAAAGGGCACAATGGGCTATTTTTATAGACTACTATGTATTTATTATTATTATTATTATTATTATTATTATTATTATTATTATAAGTGGTTACTTATTTTTCATTTCTCGTTGTTTTCTGATTCCATTCATTTAAGGATTTGGCTATGTGGAAGTAAAATACGCATAGCCTATATGTTATTAATAGTGTTTATAATGTTAATGTTGTATTTTATTTACAGGTCTTTTACACTATTTCTGAATAGACTAGCCTAATAATATAATGCGTGTTTCCCTCTCAACATGACTGAGTGCGCCACGCACAAGCTCGCATCCTTGAGATATAAATTATAGGCCGATACATTTTAATAAAAAAAGGCCTACATCATAAAACTCAGAAGAGTATGTATTTTAATATCTCTGATGTTCTCTGTTCTCTGGTTGTTAGACAGTAAGTCTGAATGACAGTTCATGCATGAACGTTAGGACTATACAGTCAATTACCTTTTTGTAGCTATTGTTTAAAATATTTAATATACAACGAATTATATTGATTTATATCTTAATTTATTATTATTATTATTATTATTATTTAAAACTTACTGACGAGGGCGACCATGGTAGGCCAACAGTCGTCATTCACCCTGTATACAGTATACAGAAGAAAGACCTGTCTAGGCTCTTCGGTACGGGTTGTGTCGAAGCATTCGTTAATCTGGTTGTTTGATGAGAAAAAGATGAAATGTAGTTGCAATAAATGCGTTAAGAATCCGTACAACTGCAGCAGAGGATGACTATTTTATTCTGCAGTGCGGAACTGAGGAAGAGCTGATGACGGAACAGTTTGATCAAGATAAATAGCAATCTTGTGAACTTTAATTCTTTAAAAAAATGTTTCCTTCATCTCAGTAGCAGAAGATTATTAGCCTGTTGTTTATTTTTTATCAATACACATACAAATACAAAGTTTATTCAAAGTATATTCAAAGTTAATACAATTATTTGAATAGTGACTAAAATATGCCTCTAAGTCTTGTCTTTAATAGCACCTTGCTTGAGATTTTTGTTAAAATAAACACTTAAACATGTCAAACAACAACATAAATGATATATACATCATCCATATTTCTACATTTGTATTAATGACGCTATAGCAAACCTAAAGTTTCTCGTGCGCACGCGAAAGTTTCTCGTGCCCACGCGAAAGTTTCTCGTGCGCACGCGATAGTTTCTCGTGCGCACGCGATAGTTTCTCGTGCCCACGCGATAGTTTCTCGTGCGCACGCGCAAGTTTCTCGTGCGCACGCGATAGTTTCTCGAGCGCACGCGATAGATCTCGTGCGCACGCGATAGATTCTCGTGCGCACGCGAAAGTTTCTCGTGCGCACGCGAAAGTCCTATTTTTTTTTTTTTTTCACAGGTCCCCTCAGGGGCTCCGTATCTGTGGGTGCTCACTAAATGAAAAGAAAAAACATACGGTCGTTTCGATGGTTTCTTCAAATGTAAAGCTTGTAACCACAGGCGAAGGGATTCCTCAGGCCGGCGACACACTGGCTGCGTGGCGTGTCCTTTTTTATTTCGGCTTTATTTTCGTTCTAACCTGTTATATGTTAACAGGTTAGAACAGGTTAGAACCATAGACAGTAAAAAAAGACGCGCGTCTCACAGGCCGGAAAACACGTGCATGCTATAAATAGAATCGACGCCTATTTTTCACGCGACACGCAAGCGTTTTGGAAGCGTTTCCAGGCAAAATAGAATAGGAAAATATGTTTGTATTTCATTTTGACATGAATACATATTAATAAATGACATTTTGATGTTTGAAAGTTTAGGTTTTGACAAATACAGATCTAAATGCAATGGAAAAAAAGTTCTATATGCACCTGTCAATACAGAACGAAATATTCTGTAGCCTATTTTGCCGTCAATACTGCCGACGTTGTCTTTGCTGCTATATATTTATGTTTAACATTAAGTATAGGCCTTCCACAACTCTCTCCCCATTATGTCGAATTTAATCACCAATGAATGAGGCTTATCATATGTCACCTAGCAGTGCCGCGTCAGACACGTTTCTGGTGTGCAAAGACATGTAAAACGCCACGCAGTGTGTCTCTGGTCGTAGGGCGCCTGATAATTAAAATGTCAATGATTTCGATGATTAAAACACTCCTGCTCCAAGTAAACCTTTATTTTGTACCAGTTATTATGACAACCTCTAACTGCACAAACAATCCCGGTCTTCCTCGAAGCCATAAAGATGAGTTAGTTCTTACGAACACTTTAATTAACCGCTATGGTGAAAAGTGAGTTAGCGCGCCAGTGACCGGAAGTGCCTGACCGGAAGTCTCGCACAAAATACCGTCAACTGGCTGCGCCCGTATTTCCGTTAAAAATAAGGTGAATATGTTTGACCCTCTCTGAAATCAAGCCGTTCGATATTGTGACGTCATAAGATCGTACGCCCCTCCCGCTATTGTGATTGACAGCTGTGTTGCAACACAAGACCCGCCCTGAGCAAGCTGTGACAGCCGTCGTCATAGTAGTCCGCCATTGTGGATATGCTGGAGCAGAATGGCGTCTAAGCGATTGTGGTGTTCTGTTCTTAGATGAAATAAGGAACACAGCAGTAATTTGGATGTTCCTAAATCCGAGCCGTTGAAGAGTTTTGTTTTTGAAGCGATATGCCCAAAGGATTGACGCGGGGATTCCCTCACGGGGATTCCCCACGATCATCCATGCTTTCATGTTTGCGCGAATCATTTCACACCAGACAGCTTTACAAACGAGAAAAAAACGGATCGGTACCAACGTGTTCCTGCTGAACCTCCAGAAAATGTGAGTGTAATGTTTTATTAACCTTTATATTAGTATTTATAATAATCTATGCGAAATTTGCAAACCTTGCTGCAGGCTTCACAATGAATGCGTCTAAGGTTTACACTCAGGGTACATTACGGCATGTTTTCTATGTACGACCTTCTCAATATAATTCATAATCCCACGTTTATAATGAACAACGCGTGGTTATTGTGTTAGAAACGGTGTATGCACAGAACAGGGGGGCGGGGTGAGCAAAGCTCATTATCATTTAAAGACACATGCACTTTAACGGCGTGCTGAAAACAGAGCTGTTTTTGACCAGGTAAAATTAGTGTTTTCTTACAATACTAATGAGAATTTTTAATTAAAGTATATTACAAACTTTTAATTTAGACCCTAAAGAATCATATTAGCTTGTACAAAAATGGCATTATATGACCCCTTTAAGAAAAAATACACGCATATAGACTGAATAGACACGTTTTTCACAAATTCACGTTTTTGCAGTTTACGCGGTTTTTGCAGTTTACGCGGTATCGTTTTCAGAAACATGCACTTTGAGACCTGTTTTCAAAAGTTTGCGTTTTCAGTCCCCCAAAATGCCGTTGTTGTGTAAAAGAAGGGCCAAAACGCATAAAAAGTTTTCCGTTTTAAGTTGAAAACGTTGTTGTATTTTTTTTTCTGTGGAATACAAAAGGAGATAACTTAATGTCCAACCTGCTCTTGTCCATACAATAAAAACAGACGGCAATTTACAGCACAATAAAAATAGTAATAGTCAAGCCTTCTGAAGCCATACTATTGCTTTGTGTGAGGAACTAGGCACGTTTCCATTACAGATTTGCGCTAATTTGCGATTTTTTCTAAATGTCGACAAAAAACTATTGCGAAATGACGGCGTTTCCATTAACCGATGTTATGCGACTAAAACTTCATTTTTCCTCTCGCGATAAGTCATTCCAAAAACCATGGCCACGGACGTCGGTAGGATTATGTACTATATCCAAGCCACTGCACTAGCCGTTATTATTAATCGAAGGAGACGTATGTGTGTTTTCCAATCATTAATGGTTAGGAACGACCCTTATTATACTTGAGGGCGGCACGTATGAGATGTTTCTGGGTGTTTCTCCCTCATTTCTGCTTCAAGGTCTTGATTGTGGCATTTATTTGAGGTTTAGAATCCATTATTCCTGTAATTCTTTTGTCTTTTATGAATTTAATAAAGAACTCTGTCTCCTATTCTGTCCAAACACACCGCGTAATCTACGTCAGGTGACCTGTAAATGCGCAAAAACTGTTTCCATTGCAGTTTCGCAAAATATTTCTTTTTCGAATTGCCTGAAAAACCACCTCATGCGAGTGGAAAAACTTTTTTGCGATGTATGGGATTTTTTGAGAAATTTACGTGTTTCCATTGGCCGTATTTTCAATTCGGAATTTCAGTTTGCGCAATTTGAAGGGTAATGGAAACGCGACTAGTTAATTCTTGAACCCCTTTCCCCATTATAGCTCTTAAATCTCAAACATTGCATTTCAACAATAATTTGCAAACATTTGCAGTCACTAATGTCTAACCTGGCACCACTTTAAATGCATGTTTGATTTTAAAAAGCAACATTGGAAGATTTCACAAAAAAGCTATCGTATTGTATGGACAAAATGACTACTTTTACGATGAAGTTTTTTACTTTAAGAAGATTTTATTGTGCTGTATTGTCTTAGAAAAATAAAAAATAAAAACCCCTTTAATGTTCCTCAGTACAAGAAAATCATACATTTAACGAAGTTGAACGAAATTAAATCTTTTTGTTTTTGTATGAACTATCCCTTTAAGGATGTACTGGCTGAAGTGTTAATTATTCATGAACAGCAAACAAAACATGTAGAAGTCTCGACTCGTGTAATATCTAAATAAGTCTGTTATTACTGGGAGACAAGCTTCGGATCCTTGAAGCTGAAGTCACAGACTAGGGAGAGGTGATCTGAAGGGTAATTATAGGAAGGAAGCCTATTGGGTCCAATTTGTTCAGCTGTAGGAAAGTCCAGAACCGCATTAACATCAAACGCTCTGTGCGAATACCACACGTAATCCAGCGTGTGGCAGCTCTCGCCACTGGGCCGGATCTTCCACGTCGTGTAAGGAGGCTCGGTTTTCCCGTCCGTACTCAAATGCTTACACGCACTGTCCAGTCCCAGACTAGATGTTGCGAAATTCCTATAGACGTCTTCTGACGGCTCGGCGTTAAAATCGCCACACACTATCAGAGGAACGTCTGCATTTGCTTTTTCTTCGGTCTCTATTCTCTGTGTAACGTTCCGCAGGTTGTGCAGCAGATCCGAACCCTGTGTGCTGCGTAGGACCTCCCAACCGCTCCGTGCCTTCAGATGGGTCACCGCCACACAGAACGCCTGACCTGTGTCTCGGCAGCGTAGAGCGGTGATGATGGCCACCTGATTGGTCTTCATCATCATGGCGGACAGTCGCAGGTGTGTTGTGTTTAGTGACTGGAAGCGTTTGTGATTGAAGAACAGAGCACAGCCATCAGGGCCGTTGTTGTTCTCCACATCCAGACATGGAGACCATGGTTTGGGGCAGAAACTGCCCTGGTAGCCCAAACTTGCCAGGACGGGCTGAAACATGTCAAAGTAGTGATCAACTTCCTGTAGGCATAGGATGTCTGGTCTGTAGGTTAGGATCTCCTCCAGGATCAAATACTTCCTTTCAGCCCAGTTCAGAGCATCCACGGGGCACTGCACAAAACTGTCCATGCCTTCACCTAATGCTGCAACGGGACAGAGAGAAGTTGGATTGTTTTAAAAAAATAAATCTCTGTAAATCATCCTAGCTACAACTATCTAAAGTAAAAGACTTTTATGAAAATGTCACCTTGCGGCAGTGTAATTTCAGCATCATTGAGATACTTTTATACCAATTTTGAATTGTTTTTTATTTTTATATGGTCATTTTAAGCTGAAGTTTTAGTAATTTTGTCATTATTATTAATTTTAAATATGTCTGTTTTTTTTATTAACCCTTAAACGCATACCTCGGGTCTTTATCGACACAGAACATCATTCACTATCCTCCCCCTCATTCATTTTATAAAGTTAGACATCAACCTTTTTTAGTATTACTCAATTCATTCATTACAAACAATATAACAAGAAAAACGTAAATAGGGTCGTTAGCGTATATTTTTTTTCGTTGCAGAAATGACTGAATCTCTGATGACTCAGTAAGTGCAATTCACCTTTATTCCTCAGAGTGGCAATGTCTAATACACAATGATGATGTGATGTTTCAGTCATAATTACCGCAGGCATAAAACTAAAGAATATTATGGAAGCTTGTTTCCGCCACTAAAGCAAAAATGAAAAAAGGTAACTGCAACTTTTTATCTCGCAATTTATTCTCAGCATTGTGTGATTTAAACTCACAATTGCAAGTTATAAAGTCAGAATTGCGAGATATTAACTCGTGATTGCAAGTTATAAAGCCAGAATTGCATGATATAAACTCATTATTGTAAGTTATAAAGTCACAATTGTGAGATATAAATATAGTTTTGTACTAATGTGGCAGTTAGAGAGCCAGCCGTCACTAACGACCCTAGTGATTAGTGAAACAATCATTATTAATACAATTAAAGTTGAACTATTTTAGTACAAGTTAAACTAATCAAAAAAGAAATCTTGCCTTGGCATCTAGCTGAAATAAAAAAAGTTACATTTTTTAGTATAGTATTTTATTTCAGTCAATATTTATTATACTTAAAAACATTTATTTTATTTTATGGTTTTAGTTAACTATAATAACCACCATAAAATCCATAAAACTCACCACCATGACACAAGAGTGTTGTTATGCATTGCTAAGATTTCCTGAGGGGTTTTAGCGAGTTGCTATGTGGTTGCTAATGTGTTCTTGGTGGTTAGTATTATAATTGTTTATTAATAATTCTATTTCATTATTACTATTTGCCTATTTTATTCCTGATCCTGAAACTTTTGAGTCAGTAAGATTTTTTTTTACAAAATTATATTTATTCAGCAAGGATACATTAAATTAATCAAATGACAGTAAAGACATTTACATTATTACAAATATATATATATATATAACAAATAAATAAATCCACAACACTATTCAGCAGTACAACAGTTGTCAACTGATATTAATAAAAAAAAAATTCTTAGCAGCAAGTCAGCATATGAGAATGATTTCTGAAGTATCATTTGGCACTGAAAACTGCTGAAAATTCAGCTTTGTCATCACAGGAATAAATTAAATTCAAATTCAAATAGAAAACTTTTTTTTATTGTAATAGTTCACAAAACATGATTCATTATTTATTTTTGATCAAATAAATGCAGTCTTGGTGGCCACAAGAGGCTCTTACATATCCCCAAAATGTTAATATCGTGTTAAACACAAGTAATATGTCATTCAGTATCCCCTCTTAATGATGATGAATATGTGGTTTAGGTTTATACCTTGTGCTAGAACATTCCACTGCATAACTCTGATCGTCTGCCTGGAGACTCCATGCCCCGTCTGGATGAGAGTTCTCTGCAGTTGGGCAGGCCGGTTTCTCAAAACCTCTCTACATTCCCGCAATAGCTCCAAAGGGTCCGCCAGGTCTTGATCCAGATTGTTCCCCGGAAAGTATGTGGAGTCCCGAGTGTGAGGAAGAGGAGGTCTGCTGACAGTCTTAGCCAGGGCACTGTAGAGACTAGAGCTGCTGCCCATGGAACAAGCTAAGAGAAACAAAACAGACATCCCATAATGATCTTTCCTGGAATTTCATCACCTGCTCCCTTTAAAGGAATAAAAAAAGAACTACACCTGGTCGCGTTGTAGCTGCAAATAGCTGTCAGTGTGAACACACCTTTACACTGAGCAGTTGTGCTGAACTAAACCAGGCTTTGCTATCTATTTCCACTTTAATTCATTCCATCCTGGATTTCCTTGTTCAAATAGGACAAGCAAACACATGCCTAATCCATTTATACTGAGAGCAGCAAGTAGTACCAGTTGTTAAGACACGTCTCACACACACCCAGAGCTTAGAGGCGTTCATGCATTTAATGGCTCCATTGATCTCGAAGTCTCAGCAACATGCAAGTTCATGCAAGGTGTAGACTTCAGTTCAAAGAAATGTCCTGGTTGGCTACACTAGAGCTTTATGTTGGTCTGTAGGTCCCTGGTAATCCATCTTGGCCTTAATCAACTAAACATGCCTTGATTAACGCCTGGTTAGCCTTTAACTCAATTGCCTTTGAGCTCTATAGATCACTGAGGCTTTATGATGCTTACTGTTGCGAGTTGAGTTAAAGCAGAGTTCATTTCACAATATCATATCATCATATATTAATCTTCATCAATAAAAATGGCAACAGTTTCAATGTGTGAGTAAATAAAATTATTCAAATAAATTTAAATAATTGTTTTAAAATTAAATCAATTGAAACAAAAATAATAAATGCATCTTAATTTTGAATATTCTAATGATTAATAGTTTTTCCCCATTAAAATCAATCAGTAATTCTTTTGTGCTGACACCAAGCAGCACAATTGTGCCATCTGTTACTGATGCCATTGCATGAATCAACTATCATGTGATATCAACATGACAGCCCATAATGCAACCTGCTCCAAGTAAAATAAAACTGCTTTTATTGGGCTAATAATATGACTGGTCTTCATCTCATATTGTACATCAGTTTGCACAACATACACTTCCAGTCCAAGCTTGGAGTCTGTAAGATTTAAACAAATTAAAAATATAAAATACTTTTATTCAGCCAGGATGCATAAATTGATCAAAAGTGACAGTGACACTTTTAAATTGTTACCAAAAATAAATGCTGCTATTTTGAACTTTGTATTCATTAAAGAATCCGAAACAATTTTGTTTTATTTCCACAAAAATATTAAGCAGCACAACTGTTTTCAACATTGATAATTATAAGAAATGTTTCTTGCGCACAAAATCAGCATATTATTCATTCCTTTATAAGTAAAAACTTCTTAATCAGGAAAATGTGACCAGATGAGATTTTGAGTGAGAGATATATATACACATGTATATACAAGTACCATGGTATTGTTATCTGATACCATCACTGTACCATTGCATTTTTTGCTACACACAGAACACCACATAAATAGACTCTGTTGTGTTAATTTTCGAATCAACTAAATGTTACCCGAGTTTAAAAACAAACAATATTCACTTTTTGTCTCAGAACTGTCCACTTATGACCTCACATATAAAAAGTCCCTCAAACACAAATTTAAATACACATTATTCAAACACAAAAACATATTATACAAAATCATTAGTGTTTAAACCAAGTGGCATTGAAATCAACCAACCATTAAAATGACATTTTTCATTAGAATTAAAGGAGTTAAATT
Organism: Scardinius erythrophthalmus; assembly: GCF_964197995.2. Taxonomy (NCBI): domain Eukaryota; kingdom Metazoa; phylum Chordata; class Actinopteri; order Cypriniformes; family Leuciscidae; genus Scardinius; species Scardinius erythrophthalmus. Next base: position 11,446,911 of record NC_138223.1, on the reverse strand, counting down.
AATTTGTTTATCTTACCAACAACCTCCATGATGTCAGGACTGGATTTTGAGTTTGTCCTACAGCGGAGTGTGTGTGTGTGTGTGTTGTGATGTTGTGTGAGCGATGTTCAGCAGAAATGCACCACTGGCTGTGTGTGTTAAACTGCTTCTGACAGAATGAGATTACAGACTTGAGACGTCAGGAGACCATATGGACACACACACACGCAATCTGAGTTCAAAGGACAAAAGGCTGTTCCAGGGAACATAATGCAACCATGAAACCACATGATTTTATGCATGTTACATTATATCCATTTCGTCACAAGGAATAATACTAAAAATAGACTACACTCTTGTACGGTGACCGAAAGAGCTCAACACGCTGCAACTGAAGAAAACGCATGAAAAAGAAAAAACACCAGCGAATTAAAAAAACATCATGAGTTTGACAACACGTGTGCTGCAAATAGCCTACTCACAACACAACCTAATACAGAAACTCACTGCAAATACTCACAACACAACCAAATACAGAAACTCACTGCAAATACTCACAACACAACCAAATACAGAAACTCACTGCAAATACTCACAACACAACCAAATACAGAAACTCTCTGCAAATACTCACAACACAACCAAATACAGAAACTCGCCGCAAATACTCACAACACAACCAAATACAGAAACTCGCTGCAAATACTCACAACACAACCAAATACAGAAACTTGCTGCAAATACTCACAACACAACCAAATACAGAAACTCGCTGCAAATACTCACAACACAACCAAATACAGAAACTCACTGCAAATACTCACAACCTAATACAGAAACTCGCTGCAAATACTCACAACATAACCAAATACAGAAACTCACTGCAAATACTCACAACACAACCAAATACAGACACAACCGAATACAGAAACAAGCTGCAAATACAACACAACCAAATACAGACACAACCAAATACAGAAACAAGCTGCAAATACTCACAACACAACCAAATACAGAAACTCGCTGCAAATACTCACAACACAACCAAATACAGAAACTCGCTGCAAATACTCACAACACAACCAAATACAGAAACATGCTGCAAATACTCACAACACAACCAAATACAGAAATGCGCTGCAAAAACTTGCAACGCACATACGAATAGGATTTTAAAATAAACAAAAACTCACCTTTCTGGTCATCAACAACACTGACGAGTAGACATTGAACAATAAGCAGTCCCAGCCAGGTTTGTCACTTGTTGGGGTCCCCTTGAAACACTTCCGTGTTATTTGCAGCATGTTTCTGTATTTGGTTGCGTTGTGAGTATTTGGAGAAAGTTTCTGTATTTGGTTGAGTTAACTTGTGAGTATTTGCAGTGCGTTTCTGTATTTAGTTGTGTTGTGAGTATTTGCAGCAAGTTTCAGTATTTGGTTGTGTTGTGAGTATTTGCAGCACATGTGTTGTCAAATGGATGAAGATTTTTTTTAATTTGCAGGTGTTTTTTTGCATGTGTTTTCTTCAGTTGCAGCTCGTTGCGCTTTGTGATATTTGCAGCATGTTTCTGTATTTAGTTGTGTTGTGAGTATTTTTAGAGCGTTTCTGTATTTGGTTGCGTTGTGTGTTTTACAGCGAGTTTCTGTATTTGGCTGCATTGTGAGTATTTGCATCTGTCAAATGGATTATGTTTTCTTAATTTGCTGTGTTTTTTTTATTTGCGTGTGTTTTCTTCAGTTGCAGCACATTGCGCTTTGTGATATTTGCAGTGTGTTTTTGTATTTGGTTGCGTTGTGAGTATTTACAGCACGTGTTGTCAAACGGATGATGTTTTCTTAATTTGCTGGTGTTTTTTCTATGTGCATGTGTTTTCTTCAGTTGTAGCATGTTGAGATCTCTCAGCCACAATAACATATGGTGCAATTCATTTAAAGGCACCATGAAATCAAAACGGACAGTTCTTGTTTTTTTATGGAATATTGCAGTAGATATTTTAAAAAATGTATTTGTGCACATAATTTTTTTTTTAAATTCACATATCCTTGTAATAACTTCCCCTCCCTCTTGCAACGACATCTCTTATTCTCTGATCACTTACAAGACATATTACTGATTACAGGGACAACCTGTCTCTCACATGAGATCACAGCAATAGAAAAAGATAACAATTCAATAATCTAGACAATTCAGAATGTACAAAACCAAGTCCCACCCTACATTTCTTGTTTGAGAACATGTTTCACTCAAATATACGTCAATAGGAAAGAAAAGACTATTGCAACTTCCGTTTCGTGCGACTAGTAAATGTCTCTAACGGTCTGACTTGTCATTCAGGAAGCTAGGCAAGGTTACAACATAAGTGGTTTGTACATTCACAGTACAGTAGCAACAGTCACTTACTTTTTGTCACACATTTGATATTACAAAATCAGCACATGATCATGATATGCTTTAAAACAACCTCTATTCAACCATCCTAACATATATATTTTTTCTAACTATGTCTTACATTATGGATTACTAAAAAGGATAATATTAAAATCTCTAACAAACCATGTACCATGGTTTTGGGGTCAGTAAGATTGTAAAGAAATACATTTTTAAAGAGATTAATATTTTTATTCAGAAAGGGCACATTAAATTGATTAAAAGTGACAGTATAGGCTTAGATCTACCATGGTACTGCCATAGAACATTTAGGAAGGAAATGTAAGGGAGAATCATTTCTTTCAGGATAATAATGTGCTAATATACCTCAGTGTCATTCAACTTGAATTTTAAGGTCAAGATTAAAAGTCACAGATTAAAATAGCATCATCAACACAAACAGAATGAGGGGAAGTACAGCAACACCATTATTAGAGGTGCAGGCCAGGGACAGATCAAAATGACTACTATAAGGGGTCAACATGGTACTGTATGAATGAGATCCTTCATATGGGCTGTTAGGCGTGTTGTAACAAATTAAGATATTGGCTCTTATCTCGTTCTAGCTTCATTCATAAGATAATCAGATGATCTCCTACAGTTTGACTCCTAGAACCTGCTTTTCTGTGTCATAAAGGAAGCTGTTCCTTGTGAGTGACAAATGAAACGGTGATGGAAATTTATATAAGATATAATGACTTTTGTGTGCAAGAGTACATACAAGCCCTGTTTACACATAATGCATTTTCACTGATTTGATAGCAAATCAATCATATAAAGACCATGCCTGCATCCAAATATGTTTTAGTATATATATTGTCAATACATAGTAGTCAAAAAACATATGTGAAAAGAGTTGTATGTCCGAATTTATAGTATTCATAAAACAGTAGGCAAAGAGTACCTGGATGAACTACTTCAAAGGCAATATTCCGAAGTGTGCTTTACTATCCCATATCCCATAGGAGAGGAGTTTTGAATGACAGTGAAGCAACACAACTAGGCCACATGACAATGACAACAATCTTTGGAATCTAGTATGTCTAGATTACATTTATACTACACACATTCATATTATAATAGAACAGTGTCAATGGAATGTGTCAACTCAAGGCAAGCAATCCGATCACTCAAGACGAATAAGGTAACCAATTGTAAATACTTTCAAAAGTTGTAATGATCTAAATCAATGTCCTTTATTTAAGCAATAACACATTTGCAAGTGTATTAATGCTTTCATACAGCAGTTGTATAAACAATTATTATCAAGTAGGCCGAACTTATGTTTCAGATAAAAATTGGACTGTTTGTATATTTCGTTTCTATGAAAGGAACTTCGAGCTTTGTGTGTCACCATGCAAATGTGCAGAGCAAACACCAATCTTCTGGAACAGAGGAGCAAAGCGGAAAGTGTTTTGTTACACACTGCTTCAGGTTTCCCATTTCACACTCCAGCTCACTAGTGAAAGAAACCTACTCCAAGGGATTTAAATATCAGCACTCTTGGAACAAACTACACTTTCCAATCAAATTTGAAGACCCAAACTATTTATTAATAAAATGTACAGATATCAGATAGTTAAGGCCCATTCACAGTCACATCAAGGACTATAACTAGAAGGAGGTCCCCACCACAGCTATATGAATGACACAGAGGAATGATAACGTTGGAATCACTTTCAGAAGTATTTTTTCCCAGCTGTATAATATATTGTATGTTCCAGTCTTCAGAGAAAAAAGTAAATCATGCAGGGTTGGAACAACGTTCATCACGTTGGGTGAAATATCCCCTTTAATGGTGTAAGTTTCTGAGCGTGGTTACATCGTTACGCCAGTAGGTGGCGAAATCTGTATCAAGAGCGAGTCATTAAATCATTAAAGGGTTAGTTCACCCAAAAATGAAAATACAGTCAGTAATTACTCACCCTCATGTTGTTCCAACCCCGTAAGACTTTCGTTCATCTTCGGAACACAATTTAAGATATTTTTGATGAAATCTGAGAGCTGGATCACTCCTCCTGCAGGCTTAAGCCTGTTTTATACTTCTGCGTCGAACTCACGCCGTAGCTACGCCGTAGGCTGTGTGTAGCGCGCGTACCCTCCGGCGTACCCTGACGTGCACCTCTCCAAAAATGTAACAACGCGTCAACTCTACGCGGACACAAGCGCTATGATTGGTCTGCTAGACCCCTCCCTTGGGTTTCACATGCTCCCTCTGCAAGTGTAATTGCGCGTCAACGCGGACAACAATGCAGAAGTATAAATGAAAACCAACGCGTTGCCTACAGCGTAGAGGCTTCGGCGTAGGTCTGACGCAGAAGTATAAAACAGGCTTTATGGACACTTGCTGGCCCAGAAAAATGTATTAAAGACATTTTTAATATAGTCCAAGTGACTCCAGTGGCTCAATCTTAAGTTTATAAAGCGACGATAATACTTTTTGTGCGCAAAAACAAACAAAAATAACGACTTTTTTTTTCCACTTTTCATTTCCATCTCTCTGGACCTCGAGTTTTTTTTTACGTAGTGTAATAGCGTAGCGCGTCTGTGTTTCACGTCACCACATATCACACATGACCAGAGTCGCCCAATAGTGAGCCTACGTGGTGACGTGCAACACAGACGCGCTACGCTTAAACACTACGTGAAAAGACTCGAGTTCCAGAGAGAAGGAAATGAAGTGGAATAAAGTCATTATTTTTGTTTGTTTTTGCGCACAAAAAGTATTCTCGTCGCTTGATAAACTTAAGATTGAGCCACTTGGACTATATTAACAATGTCTTTAATACATTTTCTGGGCCAGCAAGTTAACGTGTCCATAAGCCTGCAGGAGGAGTGATCCAGCTCTCAGATTTCATCAAAAATATCTTAAATTGTGTTCCGAAGATGAACGAAAGTCTTACGGGGTTGGAACAACATGAGGGTGAGTAATTACTGACAGAATTTTCATTTTTGGGTGAACTAACCCTTTAATGGTTCGTTAAAAACAATACAAAAAACAAAAAACGACTAATTTGTGAACGAAATGCCACTACTGTGCGTTGCTCGGACACGCTTGACTGTATCCTGCTTTGACATTGTATCGAACTGGCCGTATTGTGACAAAAGTTAGGCTACTCAATATTCTATTCATTGTGTTATATAACATCAATCACTCTCACAGTCGTGATGTAACCCGCAGCCTCGTGCTTATGAGTGATCATATCCATTTACGTAATTCTTGTTCGTGTGACATTGTGTAACGTTAATTGTCCACGATAATGATTACACATAGTTAAATAATAAAAAAAATATCGAGGCATCACTAATTGTAATAATCCTTTGATTATTCGCAGTGGGCTCGAATTTAAATTGAACGAAATTGATTTAAATTGAAACTTATGGTTTTGCGCTTTGTGAATTATATGTTTATCAACAAGTGGACTGAGTTGAACGCATAGAGTCCCTTTCTTAAACAGAGACCATCATCACACGAGCGAGCTAGTGGAGGACACGCAACACTGATTTGTTCTGAACTTCTCCTAGGTTACGATTCATTGGAGTTATTGGAGAACAGTCTGATTCTATAATATGCGCGCGCGCCGATGAAACACAAATGCAGAGAAGACATAAAGGACGACAGACAGCGCATACATTAAAGGTAAAGTGGTGGTTATGCTTAGTCGATTTTGTTACTCACCAGATTGGCTTCAAATACTGAATATTCCTCTTGCAGGCCGTTAATTGCGTGTGTCGATGCGATCTGCGTCCGTTTAGAAACATAAGTGACCTCCTTAAGCATACACACGCCACAAAAACAGCTGTAAGCCAACGCAAGGTCATAGGACTGGTGGTGACTCCTGATTCACGGAGTTGCACTGCCATCTGCTGTTGTTGAGGCGGTATTGCATATAAAAATAAAGGATCCCCTCCTCAAGGGGGCGCCTGCATTCATAACTGGAGTGTGTGTGTGTGTGTGTGTGTGTGTGTGTGTGTGTGTGTGTGTGTGTGTGTGTGTGTGTGTGTGTGTGTGTGTGTGTGTGTATGTGTGGACATGTTTTTCTACACCGGTGGGGACTTAAACCTGAATGCACACAGACTCATGGGGACTTGTGTCACCGTGGGGCCCTAAATTGAGGTCCCCATGGGTACAAAAGCTTATAAATCATACAGAAGTAGTTTTTTTGAAAATGTAAAAATGCAGAATGTCTCCTGTGATGGGTAGGTTTAGGGGTAGGGTTAGTGTAAGGGGATAGAATATACAGTTTGTACAGTATAAAAACCATTACGTCTATGGAGAGTCCTCACAAAGATAGTGCACCAGACATGTGTGTGTGTGTGTGTGTGTGTGTGTGTGTGTGTGTGTGGACATGTTTTTCTACATCGGTGGGGACTTAAACCTGAATGCACACAGACTCATGGGGACTTGTGTCACCGTGGGGCCCTAAATTGAGGTCCCCATGGGTACAAAAGCTTATAAAATATAAAATTATAAAAACCATTACGTCTATGGAGAGTCCTCACAAAGATAGTGCACCAGACATGTGTGTGTGTGTGTGTGTGTGTGTGTGTGTGTGTGTGTGTCTTATAGCACTTATATGTTCAGCCATGGCCAAAAGTATTGGTACTGACATACATTTTGTGTTTTGTAAAGTTTGCTGCTTCAGTATTTTGTTTGTTCCTTTTTTGTATGTTTCTGTGGTATAGGCCTACTGGAAAACAATGATAAGCATTTCATGCATTTCAAAGGCTTTTATAGGCAAAAACTTTGAATATATGCAGAGTCAATATTTACAGTGTTGACGTACCCTTCTTCTGACTAATGGCAATCCATTCTTGCCTTATTAGTGCTCAGAGTTGATCACAATTTGTGGGCTTCTGCTTGTCCACTTGCCTTTTGAGGACTGACCACAGGTTTTCTGGGATTAAGATCCAGGGAGTTGCTTGGCCACGGATCCAAAATATCAATGTAATGATCTCCGAGCCACTTCATTATCACCTTTGCCTTGTGACATGGTGCTCCATCATGCTGGAAAATGCACGGATCATCACCAGATTGCTCCTGGATCCATGGATGAAGATGCTTTTGCAGGACGTTTTGATACCATTCTTTTTTCATGGCAGGTTGTTGGGCAGAATTGTGAGAGAACACACTCCCATGGATGAAAAGTAACCCCACACATGGATGGTTTCAGGATGCTTCACTGCTGGCACGACACAGGACTCATGTTAGTGTTCACCTTTTCTTCTCCACACAACTGATTTTCCAGTTGACAGTCAGAAATGGGCTTCATCCGAGAAAATAACTTTGCACCAGTTTTCTGCTGGGTACTTCCATGTCAACTCAACCAGAGCTCAAATTTTTAATTGTTAATATTTTTTTCTAGTGAAAGACATACATAAATGAGGAAGAAAGTAAACAAATATATATATATTTTGATTTTAGAATCTGGTTCCTAAGAAATGTTTCTTTTGGAATCTTCAACAAGGTCCTGGTTCAATCCCAGAGATATTGGGATTTCGATGCAGCTCCATGTCCAAATTATTGAATCTTACCCGTTTTCAATGGTTGAAAACCAAATGTGATTTTTGTGTTTATCCAGTCATGACTGTTGATGCCGTATTTGCATATAAGAACAGTAACCCAGGCTTCAGGAATGTGTACTGTGACATGCCAGATTATGAAAAACCAGGATTAACTGTTTACTCCGGGTAAAGAACAGTGTGAAACATAAACTAAGATAACACAGGATCCCATTTACCCAGGGTTTAGAATTACAAAACGCATTTCTAGTTTCAATATTATTTGTTCTTCAGATATTCCTCTTTAAAGCTACACTGTGTAATTTTTTAAGTTGATTCTTAGCAAAAAACATTTTGTTCTTTCAAAATGATATGTGCTCATTAATGTGTAAGTACTTCTACCAACTAATCAAGTATTCTGATAAGCGTAGAATCTGCCATTTAGAATACATACGAGCGAGTCACTCGCCATGTTGCGCCTCCATCTTGAAAATACATTAGCCAAAGAGGGACATACCTGGAAATTCAAGCTTCACCTTTCGCGTTTTGACACTCAGTGGCACCGAGACGAATGCGAGAGGGAGATTACTCGCGACTGCCGACAGATTTGTAATAATACGGCCACCGTAGGAGTTAAAAAGCCCTCGGAATGGGAGGGGCCTAGAAAGTAATATTCAGTTGGTAGTCATAAACAATTTCACCGCTAGATTGGAGAAAATCCTACACAGTGTAGCTTTAAAAGAAAAAAAATATCAGTTGTATGCAAAGTGACCCACATTTGGTTTTTGACCATTGACAATGTTTACAATTGAACAATTTATTCTTGGAGCCACACTGAAATCTCCACACATCTGGAACTAAATGAAGACACCAAAAGAAAAGTTTAAGAACCTAAATCTAAATGATATTAAGATTAATTTAATACTTCTTGAGTTAAAGGTATGCAAAATTTGTTTATAGAAAAAAAACTTGAAAACCGCCCTTTTCCATTTTTTAACTGTCAACATTGCCATAAAATGCTAGGAACATTGCTAAAGTGAACAGATTTTACTAACTGACCTACCAATCTCTGTGTAAAAATAAATTAATAATGCTGCCATCTTTTTTTAAAGTAATTTTTCCTACCCTGTTATTTGGCTCCAATTAACAGGTGAAAATTGTCATTTTGACCCCACTCTACAAAATATTGGATAACTCAATAAATATTAATCCATGACATTTAATATTTTGACTTTCATCACTTTTTATGTTTGTCTTTCACCAGAAAAAATATATGAACAAAAATAAAAAATGTGAGCCGGGGAAGTTTGTGAAATTTGGTTGATTCGGCACGGAATGACCCTGCTGTCCAATCCTGGAACTTACTGCAGAATTTCAGTCTGTTCTTGATGTTTTTCTTGGAGAGAAGTGGCTTCCTTGCTGCCCTTTTTGACACCCTTTGAGCCATTGTCCCAAAGTCTTGGCCTCGCTGTGTGTGCAGAGTAGCTGACTTCACAGGAGGAGACTGTCCTATCGCTTGCTGGACACTCTGGGACGTCCTGAAGCCTTCTTCACTGCAGTTGAACCTCTCTCCTTGAAGTTCTTGATGATCCGGTCTTTCAGGTGCAATATTCTTTGCAGCAATTTCCTTCCATGTGAGGCCATTTTGATGCAAAGTGATGATGTCTGCACGTCTTTCTTTGGAGGTCACCATTGCTAACACAAGGAACACAATAATTGGAAGCATGTCTTCCCTCCTTTTGTAGCAATCAGTCTGCTCTTATAATCCAATCAGAATCAGCAATCTCTTATTAAATCACCTTGTTCAACTGAACAAAATGACATTATCATTGTTGAACACAAATGGAATGCATCCAAGCAGCTTACAAAGACAGATAAATATAAATATATAATTATTTTGATATTTTTACTTTATTTTTTACATTTTAACAAATTCCTAGTAAACCAGTGTTTCATAATATGTATTGATTAAATTGCCACATGTGTCCAGTACATTCATTTAATATTTCTGCTTATTTGAATAATTTTGGATATTAATGTATCTGCTAAAAGCCGCATCGTCCCGCCATTCTTTTTAAAGACCAGTTTACGTGTCAAATTAGAGACAAAACCCAGCCTTAATCTTGCACATAGAGGATCCTGTGGCATATTTTCCACCATCTCTAATGTGCAACTTTGTAGATTTGTTACTCCTATTTCTGCTTTTCTTATGTACAGCAGGCCATTAAAGGGATATTTCACTGCTGGAAAGATGAATGTGTATTTAAATTGGGTCATTTATGTAGTAGAAATGTGAAATTATTTTAGAAGTTGGAGCCTTCTAGACTGAGAAAAGCCAGCAAATGTATTTTTGGCTCATGTGGATGAAAGACAACAACTCCCAGAATGCACTTGCTTTGCTGCCCTACGAGGCCACTCCCAAGCCACGCCTACCGGTTACAGAGGGCAGTATCGGAAGAAATGATACAACTAGGCTACTAGTTGACTCGAAACTGAAAAGACACCGTTTTATTGTGAGATCCCACCCCCTATGGGCGGGTTGAAAACATGTGGAACTAGCTCCTACTACTGGCTGGAGTCTCTCGCCTCTGGAAAAAAGCCTCCGATGACGGAAAATTACGATTTTTGCGTCATCTGAGGTTTTTTTTCAGACACACAATACAGAAATCTCTCGTCTCAGGGGGACATGAGAGAGGGAAGCACGGTCATTCGAAAATACTAACGGGTTTCTACTGATACGAAGCTTAATGCTAATCGGTGAAGTATCCCTTTAAATAATAAGCTTTGCTGTAGTAGATGTAGTGGCTTTGTAATCTATAAGACTGTAATTGTAGAGGATGTGAAATATGATCGCCATTATAATATCAAATGCCCATGTTGCTCTTCCTGACATTCTGTGGCTTTCGGTGATGATGACACAAAATATCGACACCTATGGGAGCAGGTGGTGCTAAATGTTGATTTTAGGTTGATCTGATCTTCCCATAGGTCCCTTGGGCACACACATGGGGCTTTATTCATGAAACGAATTTCTGCATGAAACGTTCATAAATCCATTTGCTGCAAATCGTTACATTCAGTTCAATAGGACAGATGAAGAACATGCATTTTTTCAGATATCCATTCTGCTCGTGTTTCGAGAATAAGGTCCATGATTATTACATATCGCAGATCAGCAGCGATCTATACATCCCTCGGTTTTATTAGCAAACATAAGATTTACGAACCAATCTGACATGCTTGCACAGGTAGGGTCTAACTCGTCTTTGGATTCAACTGCGCCTGTAGCTTATGAGGTTTAATGAAGCATAAATGCAACATGGAGCCAGATTTGTAAGAACAGTGAGGGGCATGGTAAATTATAACATTAGTCATCTAAATCATCATTTATTGTAGTAAGATGATGGAATGAGAATAATAAATGTATGAATTAGGAAAGAAAATGACACTAGAAAAGAAAAGTAGTTCAGGATAAACTTTGTCATAGAATTTCAATACAAATTCTGATCATTTCAAAACAAAGACAAAGGTTTGGTGTCAATAAGTCCCTTATGCTTCCATAAGCATATACCAAGGCTGCATTTATTTGATTTTTAAAATACAGTAAAAATAGCAATATTGTGATATATTATTGTAATTTTAAATGACTATTATCTATTTTAGTATATTTTAAAATGTAATATATTCCTGTGATGGCAAAACATCATTACTCCAGTCTTCAGTGTCACACGATTCTTCAGAAATTATTCTAATATGCAGATTTGATGCTCAAGAAAAATGTGTTATCTTTGTTGAAAAAAAAAAATTGTGCTTCTTATAATTTGGGGAAAACGTGATACATTTTTCCCTGGATAGTTTGATAAATATAAAGTAAAAAAAATAAAAATAATTGCATTTATTTGAAATAGAAGTCTTTTGTAACATTATATATGTCACTTTTGATCTAATGTGTCCTTGCTGAATAAAATGATTAATTCCTTTAAAAATAATCTTACTGACCCAAACATTTGAACTGCATATATTTCCCTTTTATTTCTTTTATGTATTTTATATAACTTAACATAAGTTTTGGCATGCATTGTGCTGCTGCATCGTTTAAATGTAATGTGGGTTCATCATAATCAATGAGAATAGAAACAAATGCATTGTATGTGGCTATGTGCAATATGAACCAATGGGTCAAAGTTCAACTGGTTAGCATAGCATGGTCCAGTTTGCCCCTACTGGTAGGTGTTGGAATTACACTGTTCAAAGGACAAAGGATGTTTTAAATGTCTTTTAAAATCATGAAATAGACTTCCCCCCTCTCTTCTGCCTTTCATGTCACAGCTCCGGATAGTCGCTACTAGTGAAGTGCTTGAGATTGTGAGATGAATGGGAATGTTAACGGTTGGCTCCAGGTATTATAGAGCTTCTCGGTATGCACCTGTTTTTTGTGAGAATCTTCTCTGCGTGCATAAGAACACTTCAACACATTTGTCAGTGAATGGAGCCCATTGAGAGCAGTACATGTTCACGCTGTTCTAAAAAGCCATGGAATTTAATTGGTGCCAAAAAGGGGATATTATTCAACAATCAGTCATCATATGATCTCTTGATTACTTGAGATTGACTTTTTTTTTTGCCTCATTTAGTCTTCTGAGTTTAGTATTTCATCTTTGAGATATGCGATTTATGTGGCATGTTGGAGGTTGAGATTTTGTCTTGTTTTTGAAAGGTTTCCACTTCATTGACCTGGTTCATGCTGACTCATTTTAAACTCAGGACGGCCCAAGGTTGTCATTATTCATGGCTAACTTAAGACTCTCAGCTGGAATTCAGTAGAAGATCATGGTGAAATTCGGAGTTGTGGTGAATCTGCTCTCTGATTTGATCCCCCCTCAGGTCATCACTGTCACTGGACTTAGCTTGGTGCTAGGCTAATGAGTAATGCCTGAGGCGGGTTGGTAGCTGGGACATGGCCTTTTTGAGAGCCCCTCCGTTCTCTCCTCTCTTTCACACTTCCTCTATTCCTGTTCTGTTTCATCCATAATCCTTTTCCACAGACACAGATGACAGGAAAACTTTCAGATTTTTCAGAGGAAACATGGTTTTTAACTGAATGACAGAAAGGCGTGTGCATGATGCTCAAAAACATGTTCTCTCTCTTTAATACACAGATGTATTATCTTTAACCTTTTCTACAATTTCTATGCTTTATGGACATGGTACCGCAGTAATTCCATATTTGGACACCATGGTTAATACCATCATGAGAAGAATTATAAGAATATATTCTTTGAATACTATGTAAACATCGTGGTATATGAATATAACAAATAATCAAAGTTAAAGTTATCATGCTAAATATCATGGTATTACCATTGTTTTTTTATTATAAGTAACTTATTAATTTTTTTTTAGCTATTTTACCCCCCCCCCCACACACACACACATAATTTATGTATAAATGTAATCAACAGAAGAAACTCAGATTTTAAAAGGCATCAGGGGGATTTTGACAAAATGTAAATTTTTGTTCATCTCTTTAATATTTTGTGTTTGTTACATTCATTCATTATTTCAGAACCTCTTATGCAGCTTAAGGCTGACTATTCAAATCTGAAAAGGTTATTTATAAAGTTTATTAAACCATGCACCATGCTTGGGACGGCCCTGCGCTAGGCATCATATACACTTGCCCACTTTGTAATTGGTCACAGAGAAAAACTGAGCATCATACAATAAAAGACAGAACACAATTTGCGCATTACGTAGCGTTTCACTAGCTGGCGAACGATCCCGGCTTCAGCGTCGTCATACGACACGGCATTATTACGGCTTTTGTTCACACAGCGCGCGTTCCGGGACATCGATGCCGGCATCAATCCCGGGTCGTGTTTGTGTTCACACAGAAGGTGTTCTGGCAATTTCCAGGCAATTTGCCGGGATCATCGCGCTGTGTGAAAGGGGCTTATTAATAGAAATAAGATAATAAAATGAAATACAACAACAAAAAAGACATGTTCCTTTGTTAAAATAAACCTAAACCTAACCCTACCCATAAGTTATCACTAAAAGCAGAGGGGAATGATAGGTGAATAGCACTGATGTAGAAGCACCTAATGCTGTAAGCCTAAACTTGACATAAACTGTAAACTTGTCCTCAAATCTGATTGGTTGATTGGAATGTTGTTCCAGGATCAACAAAGACTGAAATGACTAAAGACTGACTCAGCAATGTTTAGCCGTTTTTTTAGTGCAACCAACAAAGTAGGGCAAACATCTGTGCAGAAGTAATGTAGTGCATTTACAGTCTCAATAGTGTTTTTGGACTGGAGAGAATGTTTTGAGCTCTGAAACTTGCTGTAAAATATGTTTTCACAGTACATTCAACACTTTTATCTCTGAAGATCAAGGAAATTCAGATTATTTAAGATCTGACTGCTTTAACTATTTATTTAAATATTTAGTTGAAGAAAGCAACATAGAGAGAGACAAGATGAGAGTAGTAGAGAAACTGAGAACTATTGATTCTAGAATCCCTGCGGCAAAAACCACAACGAGTCACCAGAAAATGTAATGCTTTGCATCCTAGTGTGCTATACTGCTTGATCAACCAGCAGAATGGCTATTACCATCACCACAACAGCAAAAGCAGCTTGATCCAGGGTTTTGAATCACATGATCCACAACCACACTAGACAGATCGGTTTATGGTCCCTTTAACACATTCTTTTGACTATAGGTAACATTGCACCTACATGTCTACTAACTCTCATTAGAGTGTTAGTAGAGTATTAGTGGTAGGGTTAGGGTTTGGATAAGTTGACATGTAGTTGCAAAGTAACTTATAATCAGAATGTCCGTTGGAGGACCATCAAAATAAAGTGTCAGCATATAAAGCAAACAGTCTACTAATACTCTAATGAGAGTTAGTTGACATGTAGTTGCAAAGTTACTTATAGTCAACAGAATGTACCATCAATATAAAGTGTTACCGACGGATCTACATTCATCTCAATTAGAGGTACACAATCCACTTTCAGTGTCTACAGTGTCTCCCGTTTAGATCTTGTCAGAAGCAGTTCCCAAACCTGAAACATTTGGTGTCATAAATGCATTAATTATCAAACATGTACTAACACGTACTTAAGGCTGCTGTTATTCATGTATGAATCCTTATGACTCCTGTCGTAGTTAAGGATAGCTCTTCATTGGTTCATTATTAGTTCATATCTTCACTAATCTATTAAAGGGGTCATATAATGGCATTTTTGTACAAGCTAATGATTCTTTAGGGTCTAAATTAAAAGTTTGTAATATACTTTAATTAAAAATTCTCATTAGTATTGTAAGAAAACACTCATTTTACCTGGTCAAAAACAGCTCTGTTTTCAGCACGCCGTTTCAGTGCATGTGTCTTTAAATGATAATGAGCTTTGCTCACCCCGCCCCTCTGTTCTGTGCGTACACCGTAACACAATAACCATAACGCGTTGTTCATTATAAACGTGGGATTATGAATTATATTGAGAATGTCGTACATAGAAAGCATGCCGTAATGTACCCTGAGTGTAAAAATAGCTGCATCCATCGTGAAGCGTGCAAGCGATTTGCAAAGATTAATATAAAGATTAATATAAAGCTCATATATAAAACACTCACTTCAGTTGTTCTGGAGGTGCAGCAGGAACACGAAGTTGGTACCAATCCTTTTTTCAGGAGCAGCTTCTTAGTAAATAACCAGCTTTATACTGACCCTCGTTTGTAATGCAGTCTGGTGTGTGAAATGATTCACGCAAACATGAAAGCATTGACGTTGATCGTGGGGAATATTCCCTTCGAAAACAAACTCAGCCACTGCGTCTTCAGCGGTTCGGATTTAGGAACATCAATAGACCCCTTCACGGTCGACGTCACAGGAAAATTCTAAGTTCGCAGTGCGCATGTCGGGGTCAGAAAGTTCATTCCATCCCATTGAATTGTGTGTTAACCAGAGAATTACTCGTCAAGAAAAAATGCCTTATTGTTGCGTCGTGGACTGTGAAAATCACACCAGTTGTGGAGTCAAGTTTTTCAGGATTCCTGCAGGATCTCATCCGTTTAAAAAAATAATAATAGACGACATCTGTTCAGATCTATTTTTTTACAGTCTATGGTTCAGATACTGCTGCTATCTGCTAAGTAGCATGACACAGGTCACAATTAATGCCAGATATCGAACTTCACCTAACTATTAAACCAGTCTACAGTTTACAGAAAACATTTGTTTACTTACCAGGGCTTAACTATACCGTTGTTGTCACAATAACTGTCAATAACACAATAAAACTAAACACGAGCATCTTTGATCGTAGCATTGTCCCTGTCTGCCCGTTTATTATATAAAAAATACACATACTTAACAGTGTTAAATAAATGAAAAAGTACTGTTCGACAGAACTGCTTGGTTTGTACCACAGTTATCTGCGTGGTTCCTCGGCGATGAAGTTCCACATGTGCGGCTATCCAACACGAAAATGCATGCAGCAAATAAGCCGTTCACAATATTTTCTTCAGATAACTCCAAATTTCTCCCACACACTGGACTTGATTTTTGATGACTGTCGACAACTTTACAATCTCCACTAGCTATTCTTTCTTCAACTCCTCAGCATCCATCTCGACGACTGCAAGCAGGTCGCGCGCGCGGTTATGATGCATTTTTAAAAGTGAAAGATCAGGGCGTGGCGCGTGGGCAAATAAACTGATGTGGATTTTAAATTATTTTATCAACTTGAAATACAGGCAATCAGGCATATTTTTGTAGACGTGTTCCTAAAAATCTGAATATATTTTTACGTTTGCATGTGATTGTTTTAAACCCGTGTTTAGACCCGTGTTTCCCCCGTGTCCGACCCGACACACTTTGGATATTTTTCACCCGTTTGAGCAAAATTTGCGGGTCACTCGTCCGAACCCGTGCAGGACTCTAATCAGGCAGACAATCGCCATTAGCTAAAACAAGTTTATTATGGTTCTGTTCCCGTTCCTGTGATGGCAAAGACAGTGCATATATATGCCGGTCTATTAGCCGCACCATTTTTCTGACCCCATGCTGCGCGCGCACCCAACCTAGGCGTTCGATGTTTACAAACATTGAAGGGGTCTATATGACTGCTGTGTTCGTTATTACACCCAAGAACAGAACACCACAGTCGCTTAGAAGCCATTCAGCTCAGTTCTCCAGCTATCAACAATGACGCGCCGGTCCGCGCGGGCTATGATTGACAGCTCGCTCACGAGCGAGGGTGGGTCTGTGTTGAAACGCTGATGTCAATCAAGAATCGTGGGAGGGGCGTCGATTTTGTGACGTCACAAAATCGAACAGCTTGATTTGAGAGAGGGGGAAACATATAAGAAGATTTAAAAAAAAAAAACACTGGATGGATTTTTATCATTTTATGATGGTTGTGGAGGCACTGCCAACACACATTTCAGTACAATCAACTTGTAAAAGTGCATGTACCATTATATGACCCCTTTAAATTAACTTTTAATTCAGGTATTAGAACATGATTATTCATGTACTGTTTTTGTAAAGTGTTACCAAACATTCCTTATCCATTTTTCTTTTGTTTTACTCGTATCGACCATTTCCGAGTAAAGGCGGAGTGAAATCATCACTGGAAACTGAGAAGGCTGTGCAGACAGTGTCAGTTCACCCTCAGTTCGATATTTTTTTCTTTCTTGCTTTTTTGCTAAAAAGTATCTCTGCTCACTTAGCAGTTTCTCGCTCTGTCCTCTAGTAAAAGAAGTCTTTCATCACTCCCTCCCTCCTTTCTAGCCTCAGCACTGCTCTCTCTCCTTGTCGCTCATGCGTTTGGATGAAAGAGAGCGTGGGGGCCATCTGGTCATCCGGATTTAGCAATGGTAGATCAGGGAGGGCGGAAACGAAAGATCACAGATTACCTCCACCTCAGACGCACACCCTTACAGAGCACTCGTAGCACTCCATCTCTCTCTTTTTTTTTACTGTCTGTGCTGGTTAAGTCCAGTAGACTTCCTCTTGTCTACTGGCACTGCATTATAAGTAGTTCACTTTATCCATTGCATGCCAATCAAAAGTTTCTCTCTCTCTCGCATTTCTTTTTCTCCCCGTATCGCCGTCGCAATTCCTCTGGGTGGAAATCAATATATGATTCTGTTGCCACTGGCAATACCAGCTGAGCTTCTAAATAAGACTGCTGTGAATGTGTTTGTGTGTGTGTGTGTGTTTATGCAACTCTGGTGTGACTTCCTCGTGTCACTAGTTAAAACCTTGTCCTTCTCTCAAGGATGCAGTAATTGACTGGGGTACAAGCACACGCACATACGCACACTTCATTTCTCTTTCTCTCGCTGTTGAATGACAAGCCTTTTATTTTCAAATTCAGCCACTCATGTTTTGGCATTTTCTTGCCCGAGGCCAGCCGCCATTCCGAACCGATGCACATACGCGCGCCGACAGGCCCTCAGGCTGGATTAGAGATTTTGATAAACTCTGTGTTTAATTTGTCCGACATTTAAAAGACAAACTGAGCGGAGTGATCTAGAGCTTAACTAAGTTGTATACCAGCCGAGACATCTTTTTTTTCTTCACTCCTTTCATCTGCTAAACGAGCTGATATAAGCTGCACAAAAATACATGCGTTCAAATAAACGCTCTTTTCCATTATTGCACGATGTGTAATTAGTTTTGCATTGTTCGGTTTTGATTCCGAAAAGCCTTTTGTGTGGAGCCCAAAAGCTTTTATTTCAAAATCAGTCGCTGCTCACGTCGCTTTGGAATCTGTGTGAAATGAAACCGCAGGGTGGTGAAATCTATCGGGGATTGTTTTCCTTTTAACTCATCATTAAAAACAGCCGTCCTGTAAAGAAAAAAGGCTTAGATCTTTAGCTCTTTTGTCATTTTATTATTTATTTAAAAAAACATTTTTTTGTTAGAGATGCACCCAACTGCTTTTCGTAATGCATTTGTCTTTTGTCCTATAGAGGGCACTGCAGGCTTACAAACAATCTCAAGCTGTTCATGTCCTACCTGTGCAATCTCCTGCTTTTTTCTCCTCTTCTTCCTTTCTCATTAACTACTCTTTCACTGTAATTTATTCAGTTCAGTAAGCCTTATTGCTGTGTCTCAATGACCCTTATATCTTTCATCTCTCTCTTTCTCTTTCTCTAACCCGGCCTCTCCTTCTCTTCCTGTCTTTTCTCTGTCATTAAAACTTTACACTGTCTCTTCTGCCCCGTGTCATCTCGACTTCCACCTTCAAAGAAGTTGGCTGTGTCATTCTTTTTCTGCCCCATTTTCCCTTATTCTTCTTCCGTCTCCCTATCTAACCCCCATGACCTCTCTCCAGACAACTTTTTTGATGTAGGCCTACACCTCTATCAGTTTGTTTTCTCTCACATGTTTATCAGGCTTTTATGTCACTTTTCCCTCATCCCTCGTCATGTTTAGAACATTTGGACTGATAACTCAAATAAATTAGCGATATAAAGCGATTACGGATTTCTGAAGAAAACGTAAGGGCTTATTGCAGTGCAAAAGTTGCTTCCTTGAAGGTGTTGCTATGTGGTTGCTAGGGCACTTCTAGATGATTGAAAAATTTTGTGATCCTCTACAAATGGTTTGGGTCTCTCATTCAATGCAAATGTGATTTTTACTTACTGATTTAATAGCAATCCGACTGGTTGTTCATATGATATTCCCTTAATCTTAACTACACAATTTCATATGAACAACCAGCCAGATTACTATATGAAGTGTTCAGATGCAAAAGCCTCTAAGTGCCATCTGAAATTTTCTTCTATAATGACCTTTTTTTTCAAGCTCATATATTTAAGTTCAATAATTTCACTTGATTGGCAATGCAAATTACCTATTAATTGTAATTTAAGTGAAATTACTCAACTTAAATATACAAGCTTTATAAAAATGATCATTCTAGAAGAAAATTTCAGATGGCACTTAGAGGCTTTTGCATCTGAACTCTTCATATATATATCAAATAATAAATGATACAGATATATATTTTTTAAATAAATAGTAATATTCAGCAAGGATGCATTAAATTGACAAGAAAAGTGACATTAAATACATAATAATGTTACAATAAGTTTTCTATTTCAAATAAATTCTGTCCTTTTGAACTTAATATTCTTCAAATTATCCTTAACAAATGTATCATGCTTTCTAAAAAAAAAAAAAGAATCAGCACAACTGTTTTCAACATTGATAATATGTTACTTGAGCAGCAAATCAGCTGCATACTAGAATGATCTGAAGAGAGCATTAAAGCCTGGAGAAATGGCTAAAGATACATTTTAAAATGTGTTAAAATATAAATCATACTTCACAATATTACTGTTTTTTACTGGATTTTTTTTTTAAATCAGAAATGCTTCCTTGCCTTGATGCAAATGAGAGACTTCTTTCAAAAACACACATAAAATTACTGATCCTGAACTTTTGAAGGTTGCTCTTTCGTTAAGAGATTTATGTGCATGGTAGTAGAACACACACTCAAAAGTTTATGCATGATTTGTAAGTGAAGGTGATTACATATTTATCTTTTCTGAGGTATAGGGTGTGTGTTTGCATGAAGGTTAGTTAGATGGAAATGGTGAAAGTGGAGTAGTTTTGCAGTACAGATTAAGATTTTCTCTGTCTGTGATTTAATCTCTCACATTTTTGTTTGGACCAAAAGTATTTTGAGAGCGTGGGAACAGGGCCGGCTTCTGATTGGTCATTACACTCACTCACTCACTCACTCACTCACTCACTCACTCACTCACTCACTCACTCACTCACCCTTTGCTCAGAGCTGGTCATTTTTGAGGTTGGCAGCTTTTCACTTTGTAAAAGCTCTGAAATTTTATTGCTTAGAGGTTGCTCTTTCATAACGTTTTTTTCATGCAAGTTTGTTTCAGATGTGTCTCCTAAGTTCCTTAGAGATATAAAGAGATGTAAAAATAGAACAAATTTGACTGTCATACTGCAAGAATATAAAATGTATGAGGATAGCATAGCTCAGATCATTTGCTTAGATCATTTGCTCTTAGAAGTATCTGATTAGAGATGCTTGAGATCTCTCTTTCAATAACAGTTTTTAGTGTCTTGTCAAATATGGGCACAATTTGAAACTCTTAAAGAGTGAAATTACTGATATATTTTTCACAGGGTAAAAATCTAAACGTATTACTGTTTAGGAGCTGTGACATAAAATATAAATATCATATGGAAAAACCTAAACTTAATTTATTTCAAGTTAGTTGGCAAGAATTTTCTTTTAATTTACATTAAACACATTTAGGTTCAAACACCATGTAAAAGTGAATTTTGCATAGTAGGTCCCCTTTAAAACTGGGGTCTAGGTACCCCTTGGGCGCAGTACTGAGATAATTTTACTAAATGTATTTTTAAGGCTGTCAAAGTTATCATGTTAACTTAAAACATTAATTAAATATGCTTATTTATGCTGGCGATAATTTAACACTTTTACTGAATTTGATACCTTTACTGTCAAATCAACAGCCCTAGTTTGCCACAGTAAGGAGCAAATCTACATTCTTGTCTTCATATCACGATTCAATTAAAGATATATATTTTTAAAGAAGTTTTTCCCACACAGTTTAAATGCATCTTTATACGTGAAAATATATAGCTGCCTTTATGTTTAACAAATGGAAAATTGTCATGTTTGGTGGTCCCTGCCTTCTTAAAATATCCTCTTCACCGAAATCTCACTTTCTTCACACAAACTTTTATGAGTCTCGATGCTGAAGCATCACAGGTGCGAATTAAACAAGATTTATCAGTATAGCCAGCTACAGGTTTGTGATATGATACGCAGCCAGCCGATCATGGATCAGTTGGCTTTGTAAAAAAAAAAAACACATATGAGGCACTAAAATCGTGTTTCATACCAGCAGTCCGGAGTCATATCTGTCAACGCTTTGTTGCTGTGCTGTCAGCAAACAAGAACTTCTCCTGAGAGTCTACTTGAAGAAGCATCACTCTGCCAACAAATTAGCAAATGCCTGGGCTGCTTGGCGAGCATGTGTCTGTGTGTGTGTCTTGACAGAATTCATTTATGGAAGTGTTTTGTGACGCTGCATCTGTGCCAACATCTCAGCGAGGCTTTTGGCAGTCTAAAAATGTGTGTGTTAGAGAGACAGAGTGGAAGGATTTTTGCTTGGCTCTCAGGGGAACATACCGTTTGTATCTAGAAGTGTGTGTGAGAACCGGTTTGCCTTTATGTGTGTGTTTATTCTCCGAGGAGGAAGATGGAGGTGGCTGGGGTGTTGGTGGATGGTGTAGGTTGGTGTTGTTAGGTGGAGACATACAAACAAACACATAGTGACCCAACCATCTGCTTTTGAGCTCCTCAAATAAGACCAAGGCTTTTCTCTCTCTCTCTGTGTGTGTGTGTGTGTGTGTGTGTGTGTGTGTGCCACCACAAGCGGTTGTGTGGGAATCTGTGGCTCCAACTTTTCCGCCTTTGGCTACAGATCCTTTCCCCTCAGTTTTCTCTTGTCTCTATCACCTAAATACCATAATTTTTACACTTGGTTGGGACACACACACCACACGGTCTCACATGAGCATTGTCATTATTGTTGTTTTGTCTGTAGTAGCTGTTGCTTTTCTTTGTAATTGGTCCCTAGGTGAGATGTTATTGTTATTTACATTTATGCCTTTGGCTGATGCTTTTATCCAAAGTGACTTAAAGGTACACATTCATATCAGTTCTTGCTTTCCCTGGTAATCAAATCCATGACTTTGGTGTTTGAGCTACAGGAAAACATTGATGCAGATGGCCAATTACCATTAGTGGTTTTTCCCACTATTACCCCCTTCACCATCGTACCTCTTTGCAGTCAACCTTTCTTATAATGCCACACTTTAAATGTCTTTATAGATTTCATAAAGCAGGTTCTTCTCCCCCCCCCCCCCTGGTTTTATTACCATCCTTGTTCAGAACCATTATCAGGTTTTTTAGTCTGTTTATAATTTCACCACATTCCCTTTTTTCACTACATTCCACAGTACATTTTTCCTGCATATTTTTTACCAAATGCCAAATACCAAAATTTTTCGATGGTTCCAGACTTCACAAAAGAGAATTTGGTAGAAATTAACAGGTAGACAAGAATCTAGATTCATCCACTTCTTCACTGCGCTGAACAACAACAAAAAAAGGCTTTTTCAACCAATCCAACCCCCCAAAGATTACCCCCCCCCCGAAT
The DNA here is from genome assembly GCF_964197995.2 of Scardinius erythrophthalmus. Classification (NCBI taxonomy): domain Eukaryota; kingdom Metazoa; phylum Chordata; class Actinopteri; order Cypriniformes; family Leuciscidae; genus Scardinius; species Scardinius erythrophthalmus. Next base: position 11,423,751 of record NC_138223.1, on the reverse strand, counting down.
AAAGTGCTGGGATTACTTATTTTTGTAGGCCAACATCACCCATGTTTCCCTCCACAAAAAAACAATAGGATTTTTCCTTTTATGAACTTTGAAACAGAGGTGGACAGTAACAAAGTACATTTACTTGAGTACTGTACTTAAGTACACTTTTTGAGTATCTGTACTTTTACTTGAGTATTATTTTTTCTGGAAACTTGTTACTTTAACTTCACTACATTTGAAAGACAAATATCATACTTTTTACTCCACTACATTTCTGTCAAGGTCCTTGAGTAGAAAGTGGTAGGTTGCATTTTGGTTGGAAATGAAAGTCGGTTTGACGTCTGAACCCGAAGTTGGATTGACGTCAGCATCCGACATTGGATTTTGGTTGGAACGTCTGTCCAACATTGGAGTTTAATGTCAGTCTGATGTTGGATTCTGACATCAACCTGATTTTCATTTTCAATGTTGGGTTTGGTCTTCTAAATTCAAATTATGTCATTGTTTTGGAGCACACTACCTTATAGATAACAGTAAGGAACATATTCATACTAAAAGCCAAAAAAAACTTTAAATAGGGCACTCTTTGAGGGAACAGCCATTTGGGTGTCCGAAACCATTGTGGACGTTTTATTGAGTGCACTTATTCAATCTCACATTCAATCCCACTACTGGAACGGTGTTCTAGAAGTAAATGTGATATTGATATGAGCGCAGGCATAGATTCAGAGGCATAAGGTGTAAGTATTACATACAACAATGCAACAATATTAAAACAATGCATTGACATTTACTTTTTTACTTTTGATACTTAAGTACTTTTAAAAACGAGTACTTTTGTACTTTTACTTAAGTAAAAATAGGCCTTTACAACTTTTACTTGTAACAGAGTAATATTTGACCAGTAGTATCTGTACTTTCACTCAAGTAGGGAAGTTGTGTACTTTGTCCACCTCTGCTTTGAAACCTAAATACAATCGGCAGAATTAAAAAGATAATCAATCACATGTCAAATAGGATGAATTCAGTGTCACTACAACTAAGCTCTTTCAATCTTTATTTAAAATCTATAAATTGGAAAGTTTGAGTTCGAATTGTTTATAGAATAGCAAGAGTGCGAGGCATCACTGTATTTTTATGTCATAGGATAAAATGTCAAAATATCTTAAGCTTGTGTTCACCACAGACTTTATTTCATGCATTCAAAAAATCCATTGATTTCGGACAATGGAGCCAGAAGTGGAAAAATTAAACCTGTTTCTGGGTTTTAGGGCTTATGCCTGTGACACTATAGCATGTTGGTTCCTTCTACTATCTGTCACATCTACTATAAATGGAGAAATGCTGTTGCAGAGTTAAACATGATCACTGCATAAGTAACACGCTCACAGATCCTAATTTACATGAAGGAGAGTGCCAGAAAAACTAGATTTTTACATTTAGTGTTGCTTGTCTGTGCACACCTCGTCAGCATAATCGAAAGGACATTGCAATGCAGTTCTGGGTAGTTTTTAGTATGCTGCTGTGTGGTTGCTATGGGTGGGCCACATAGACGGAGTTTGGGGGCCAGAGCTATGAAAAAAATAAATAATAGAATTTATATTCTCATTTTATTTGTCTAATTTCTCTTATCATATCATTTTAGTGTAGAATGAGTAAATCTGTTTGTTGTTAGGATGACAAACAGCTTTAAAAGTAATAATGATAATGATAATTTTGATAATTTTTTTCAAGTTGCTCTTCCTCAGCGGTCTAACAGCACTCATCAATGTCAAAATGATCGAGATGGCCAAACAAATCAAAGAAGGCGGGTCTTACTGTCACTGTCACAATGCAACAAGAGTTTGTGGAAAGATGTAAGTATTAGACAACTGTTTTACAATAGAAATGCTCAGCAACTGACAGTAATAGACAATCTAGTGATGCAAACTTAACTTATGAAAATTGAATTGAAAATATGCGATCATGATTCACGTAATTCATAAATGAATGACGAGACAAGAAACGTTTGCTTTTCTTGACATTAAAAATCTGAATAAGAGATATAAAATAACAAATATTTGCAATTAGTTTAAATTGATTACTTCATAGCTACAATTAGACCCAGAACTTCTTTTACCACTCTTATTTAGTTATTCCCTTAAATCCATTTTAATCCATTAATTATTTAATTCCTTTAAAAAAAAAAAAAAACTAATCACAAAAAAAACTAATACAAGTCTACGTAAAAAACCTAAAAGAAATGTAACAGTCAGTGATAAAAAAGAACAAAGAAACTAATTACAAGCAATAGGACAACAAAGTACAATAGAACAAGGAAATAGACCTGAAAACCTTTAAGCACTAGAAATAAGCAATACTAGCCTACATAAATTGTATAAAATAATCAAATATATAAAAACACTGCGCAGTGTACACAGTACACAATACATAGTGACTATCTTGACGTGTAAATGTAAAACATTAAAATGAGACAAAAGTGATTCGGTGAAGACAAGAGCATTAAGAGATGTTCTCTTTTTTGTTGTTTGATTAACATTAATGACACAAATGGCAGCAGGTTTATTAGGCTGCTGTCACTTTAGATTGAATGCAAAGACCTAATATACTGTTCTTCTTTCTCAACTGTTTATGTGCACTTAAGACATAAATGACTGTGTTAATGAGGATATGTGCAAACACAGGCATTTTGACACATAAGTATGTGTATTTAACCATTGAAACCCAATTAGGCTGCAAAAAGTTCAGTACTCACGCACTACAAGTGCTCTTTTGCAGCTTATAGCGCTTCAACAGTTTCAAATAAATTGTTTTTAAACCGCAACGCTTAAAAAAAGCATGCAGATGATAAACTTTTATGGCCACGCAGCACAGCAACATCACATGATTGTAACAATGATATAGACATTTGTCTAAAATCTCTACCAGTTGACCAATTTCTAACGGTTAATTGTGTCTACCGGTATATCGCCCATACCTAGTTGCAACTGTAGAGTGTCCTGGGTGGCTGCTTGCTGTCCCAATTAAAAGTCTAGGTCATTCCTTCAATGTACATTTATCAAATATTTTCACCCATTGTATTGTCTTCCAGGTAAAAAGCACTGTCTTATCACATAGAGAAAAAATGGCACACGTCTCCTCAACAGGGCTTCATGGTTTGAGGCATTATACATTTATGTAGCCCAAATTAATTTTAATACGCAATTAATTTTTATGAAACATAAAAGAAGATATTTTGAGAAATATCTCAGTGTTTAATGTATTATTTTTTGTCCATACAATGGAAGTCAGTGATAACCACTTGATTGATAACTGTTTGGTTACCAACATTCGTCAAAATATCTCTCTTTCTTCCCTTCAAATCCTTAGTCTGTGCAGTAGTAATTGTGATTCTCGCCTTGGGGAGCACATGTAGTCTCTGTCCCTGCAGTGTCTGTCAAGCATGGCATTTTCCACGCTCCTGTGAAATGGAACAAGCCGATCTCAGTCTGTAGCTGATGTAAATTTATGTGAGCAGTTGCACAGATGTGGATATACATAGAGCTGATGGAGAAGTACCCGCTTGTTGGAGATTTGAGAGCACTTTTGGAACAGCAGTAGGATGAGGACTGAGGATTAAAACATTTTTGCAAGTAAAAACTATGAATTACTGTATAATTTACATGACTTTCTATTTGACCACCTGGATTATCATGGTGGTTATCAGTACATTTTAAGGAAAAATGCTGATTTTGGTATATTGGAAGTACATCAAATTTAAGTAGATTGGTATATTAACATTATATCACTTGATGAAATTTACTGGCCCCAATAATTACCATTAAAAGTTAATTGCGACTTATCTCATTGTGGGACTCTATGCCCTGGTTTCACAGACAAGCCTAGTCCCAGACTAAAATGCATGTCAGTTTTAACTGAAAGTTTAAATATGCCAGTGTCATTGTTTTGTCTCAAGATTACACCAGTAATGTTTTTTTTCTAAGGAAATTTATAAAAGTCACTTAAATGTTCTAATTGAACTATGGTCTAATCCTGGCTTAATCTAAACCCAGTCTGTGAAACCGGGCCTGTATATTGCATTTGTGACTTAAATATCAGAATTATGACTTTAAAATAAAATAAATAAATTTTATCTCACAATTATCCTTTTCTATTTTTTTTATTCTGAGGTGAAACCGGGCTTCCATGTTGTAAACGCTGTGCTACAACACAATTGAAATAACTATCCGGTACCTCCAGGCTTCCAGCCTTAAGGTGGGAGGTTCAACTCTAAGGCTCTGAGGGATGAATGTGTCGGCATCCTACTAATTTGCAGTTGCCCTTCAGAGAGACAGTTGTACTATTAATTAAGTCAGTTTATTGTAAATAGCCAGGAATAAAAGTGTCTGCTAAATTGGAAATGAAACAATATTAGGATATTTGCCAACCTAACACAATGCATGTGGAAGGCAAAAACTTTGTGTGTGCGTGAAAGCAAAACGCATCCTAGTGTGTTGGTACCTAATCCATCCTCAATCCATTCGCAATGGCGTCTTTCGTTCACTCACTCTTTCTAATCTCTGTTATCCATCTCTTAATTAGCCCCTACATCCCGACTGCTCTGACAAACACGAAGACTTGATCTCATTTCATGCTTTTCTTTCTTGTTTTTTCATCCCTTCTCTCCGTTTGCCATTTTCTCCTCGAAGCCGACTCTCCAAAGTGCCGCCCATCCGGAGCTCCGCCAGCTCTGTCGGGGCTGGCTGATGGGGAACGTGGCGTCGTTCCCAAGGACAGTTTAGCCCAAGCGCGGATCATCCCGCTCACACGGTCTCAGAGTGCCACAGTCACCTGGACAGAGACCAGAGAAACAGATTTGTCCCTCACTTCCCTTTCTCTCCCGCTCACCGGCCCTTTTCTCTTTTAGTGTGCAGGCTTCCCGTGAGCCTTCTATGTTCGATAGAAACCACAAGAAAGCACATGCCAGGGACTGATGGGAACTCGGACTATAGATGATGCATTTTCCTGTCAAGGTGCTTTAGCAGACACACATGATCACTCTGCGCCGAGAAACTCCAGAAGAGAAGTGAGTATTATTGCTCTGCGGATGCTTTCGCACAGAAAGAGCGCAGGCTCAGTAGAGGGAGCGGTAATTAAGTGTTGGTCTGATGGCTGAGATACAGTAATGAGGTAGTGTATGGGGAATATAGAAATGAAGAGGTGTTGTCTCAAATGATCACACACACTCCGAGCGCAGACACAGAGTCGTTAACTAAGGCCCTATGAGACCACATTTGAGCCTAATGATAACATTATATCCCACTCTCTAGCTGACTCTCTCACTCTTTTCTTCTTAGCCCCTCTCCGTCATATTATAATATTCTCTTTTCAACTGCTATTTTTGCGCCACCCCCATCTCCAACAGCCTAAAGGGCACTGAACGTCTACAAACATGTACCCTGAAGAAGAGCAAACAAGTCGCTCACTGTTATTTATCGATGAATGTGGTGTTTTTGTTTGTTTGTGTGTGATATTCTGGTCTCTGTTCTCTCGGGTGTCTGCGATTTTTGCTGTTTTCATGTATTAGATGTTCCACACTTCAATCATGCCTACTTCACAAGGAAAAGACTCGCCCTCGAATGCCGACCCCCTCGGCTTTGCTGCTTATACCACTCAAAAATGCCTCTGTAACTGCCAGAGAGAAAAACAGACTTGTTTCCAACTTTCAATGGATAGTTCGCACAAATTTAAATGTTCTGCTCATGTACTCGCCCTCAAGCTGCTCAAACTCTTTATGAAATTTTCTATAGAGCAGAAAAAGGGATATTTAGCAGAACGTCCACTTTTTCTTGCAATTAAAGTAGAGGGTGACCAAGGGCTGTAAAGCTCCAAAAAGGACAAAAAGCACCATGAATTTACTCTATATGACTTATAAAAGACTTTTAAAGTCACATGATCACTTCGTGTGAAGAATAGACTGAAATTTAAAGGAGCAGTTCTCCCAAAAGTCCTGTTATTATTTATTCACGGTCATGTTATTCCACTAGAATGGTTAACGCATGTGTCAGAAAAGCCCATTTATTTTATGATGTTATTAATTGATCATCTTCCCCTTCACCAAATATCTGAAATGGACTACAAAAAGTTGTATGGACTGCCAATGCATTATTTTATGCCATTGGAACTATTTCATTTAAAGAGATTCTCAGTTATCATAAGATTATTAGTGACTCACTTTTTTAGCCGGTTTCCTTTCCATGCTTTTCATAGAAAACCTGATTCTTCAAAATTTGTATTTTGTCTTCTACAAAAAAGAAGAATGATTTGAGGGTGAGTAAATAATGATATATATATATATATATATATATATATATATATATATATATATATATATATATATATATATATATATATTTTTTTTTTTTTTTTTTTTTTTTCTATTCCTAAACTACAGTTTTAAAGCCTAGGCTCTGATGTTTTAATATTTTTTAAATAAGTATTGTTTGCTCAACAAGGCTTTATTTATTTGATAAAAAAAAAATACAGTAAAAAAGTAATATTGTGAAATACTATTATAAACTGTTTTTTTATTTTAATATATTTTAAAATTATATTTATTCCTGTGATGGCAAAGCTGAATTTTCAGCATCATTACTCCAGTTTTCAGTGTCACATGATTCTTTAGAAATAATTCTAATATGCTGATATGTTGAAAAACACATTTCATTATCAATGTTGATAAGAGTTGTGCAGTTTAATATTTTTGTGGAAACCGTGAGGTTTTTTCTAGGTTTCTTTCATTAATAGAACTTCTTCCTGACCCCAAACTTTTGAATGCTATATGTTGATGTGGAGTGGTCCATGTATCTGAATTAGACATCTTAACCTTTTGTAAGATGTAAGATCTTAAAAGTAAAAAGTAAGCCAGTCTTACCCAACCTATCAAAGTGCCTAACAGTATAAAGTACCCCCCATATCTCAACGTCTTGGTCTTTCCATTTTCTCAAATGGAAATTCTACCCATGTCCTCCTGCAGGGATCAGATTCAAGATCAATGCTTTCCAACTCAGCCCACTGAACAATTGTTTTTTGTACTACGCAGAACATCCAGAGGATTGAAATGTGCCTTGAACAGATTTCATCTATCTTGACAGCACTGCAAAGTAACATTAGCTACACGTTGTAACCAAGATCCCCACTTGTGGCTTTTCAAAGCTGGTAACATATTAATGAGTGCAATATAAGTTACATTAAGTACTACAGGGCATTCTAATGTTTTCCATCAGAAAGATGAGCTTGCGAAACCAGAGTGTGTTTTATTGCAGGATTGTTCATTTCATATTCTATTTGTGTTCTTTATTTAACAATCCAGGGCTTTTTCCTGACCCAAATCTCTTTAACCTCTGGGATTAACTCTTGAGATCTAGTATATATGCAACATTTCTGTTTTTAAGAACCGTTCAGCATACAGTCTGACCTTATCAAACGCGATGCGTTTATCTTAGCGAGTGGGTGTAAGTAAGTGTATGAGTGTTAAGGGAGAAGTGAATAAAATGACTTACAAAAACGATTTTTTTCTGTTTGCCCTGAGCTTCTTTGCAATGCTGGAATGATTCAGAGAGCAGGAGGAATGAGACAGTAAGTGAGAGAGAGAGGGAAGGGGGGAAAAGGGGGGGGAATGAAAGTACTCTATCCCTGCTCTGGAGACCAGAGTCTGTTTGGAGGTCTGTGGTTAAACCCTTTGCCTCTCTCGCTTATCAGCTTAAACTATTGACAGCCATTTTCACTGCACACACCAAATAGGATTAACAGTCTAGAGAGGAAAGAGGCGGCCGACTACACAGACGCACCAACAGTCCCTTTCTCTCTCTCTCTGCCATAATACATCTATTCAGAAAAATGAATAACGTGCTGCTATCAGGGTCCCTTTCATATCGGTTGCGGGCATATGCACACTTGGAAACTCTGGAGTCAAGAACCGCTGGAGGTTTGTATTGGAGGACCAGAATAGAAGCCAGTAACACCATCTCATAAGCAGTCAAATGTTTGAGACCACACTTAATAGCTAACTAATCTGACGGCAAAACCTGAGCAAATATCATTTATTTGAGTCAACCGTTGGAATGAATAGACTTTTCTATGTAATGATTGGCTGAGAGGGACTTTAAATGGGAAGTGATGGATTCTGACAAGGCCGTGTTAGGGCAGCTTCCCTTAATAAACTCCGGGTAAACATCATGGAAATTAGTCGATAAATAATTTAAGAAAAATTCATAAGTCATTTGAATCCGGTTAACAAGGAAGACAGATGAGCCGCAGGCAAAGTTTCCGGACAGCAGGAGGAGCTCTTGATACGCGAAACTGTGCCAATGTCTGAGCGAGCGAGAGGGAGTGAGAGACAAGGAAAGCAAGAGAGGCACTTCCAAGAAATGAGTGCTAAAAGCTGTTTTGAAAGAAGACACCCTCCCTTATCGGAGGGGTTTCGTATGCAGCGGCTTTAGAGAACGGTCTGGGTGTTGTTCACAGCCTTTTGCTCTTGGTGTGTATGCGAGAGAGAGTGAGAGAGACAGGCCGAGAGAGAGAAAGAGGGCAAAAACGGATACATGTCTGTGGCCATTTCTCTTCAATATAAGAGTAAGAACAATTGAGCTTGTTGTGATTTGAGAGTTTGTTTGTGTCGGAGAGAAAGAGAGTCTCCTGTGTTGTGTATGTGCTTGTGGTTAGTGGTCAGTCGGCTATAACAAGGCAATTCTTTCTCAGTGTGTGGGCAAATCATTACAGAACCCTCATGTACAGAAACTGCACTGATAAACACCAGCCAAACACACCAACACTCACATTTGAAACTCATAAGGCCACCTATGAGAAGCATCAAGTTCTTTACCAACTTTTCTCTAGTCCACTGAACCACTTTAAGTCCTGATACTTAATACCTAAAACTCTATTTACAAAGTAAATATCTGTCTGTCTGTCTTTCTGTCACTCTATATATCATTCTGTCTCTGTCATTCTATCGTTCTGTCTGTCGTTCTAACTCTATTTTCTGTCATACTGTCTATCTTTCTGTCTGCCGTTCTATCTATCATTCTGTCTAGCATCTGTCTGTCTGTCTTTTTATGTCATTCATGCCGTTCTGTCTGTTGTTCCATTGTTCGATCTATTGTTCTATCTGTCTGTTTGTTATTCAAAAGTTCTGCCTGTCTGTCATTTTATCTATCATTCAGTCTGTCTGTCTGTTAATCTGTCATTGTTCCATCTATTGTTCTGTCTATCTGTGTCTGTATGTCTTTGATTCTTTCTACTGTCAGTCTGCCATTCTATTGATATCTCTGTTTGTTGTTATATCACTTATTTTATCTGTATGTTTGTCATTCTATCTATCTATCTGTCTGTCTGTCTGTCTGTCTGTCTGTCTGTCTGTCTGTCTGTCTGTCTGTCTGTCTACCTATCATTCTGTCTGTCTGTCATTCTGTCTAACCTTCTATTGGTCTGTCATTCTGTCTTTTATTCTCTCTACCATTCTTTCCGTCTCTTTCTGCCATTCTGTCTATATCCTTCTGTCATTCTATCTATCGTTCTGTCTGTCTGTCTGTCTGTCTCTATTTATATTGTTTTGTCCGTCATTCTCTGTCGTTCTGTCTGTCTGTTTCTATTTCTATTGTTTTGTCCGTCATTCTCTTTCATTCTGTCTGTTGTTCTATCATTATATTTTTCCTTTCTGTTTGTCATTCTATGTCTGCCTGTTTTATAGTAAAGCTGCACGATTCTAGATAAATTGAGAATCACATTTATTTCTTTTTTTGTTTAAAATAGAGATCCTGATTCTGAATTTGTTGTTAGGTTTGAATGAGTGATTCACTGACTCACTCATAAATACTTCACTTGTTTCATTACTGGATGAATCAGATTTTTTTTTTTTTTTTTTTCAAATCTGTAATGAATTATTCAATGAAAAATCTTTTTTTTTAGCTGTCACTTATCGCCACCATCTGGCGTAAAAATGTATTGATACGATCTTTATTTGACGCATCATTAATTTCAAAAAATGATTTATTTTTTGATCAATATCATAGACATCAGTGTTTATATCCGAACTACAAACTTTTATCCCAGTACTTCTATGATAATTAGAATTATTGTAACATAAATAATGATACTGTGTGGATGAAAATACTTTTTTTCATGTTGTTTCATGTTGTTGTTATACATGACTGTCTCTGGGTCAGCGCCAGTGGCAATGTAGATCTGAATGTTCGCCGTGATCGTACTTATACGCTAAAAGTTTAATGGACATGCTGAATCGTCATTTAGGAATATGATCGCGTGGGTGTTTGAATCGAGATTGGGATCTTTTAACAATTAACTGTGCAGCTCTAGTTTGTAGTATGGATGGAGTGATAGATTGAGTTGATCTGTTTCATTTGTCTGTCTAGAATCTTATGTTTAGTGGAGTTATATCAACATCTCATACACACACACACACACACACACACACACACACACACACACACACACACACACACACACACACACACACACACACACACACACACACACACACTTTCTTTCTACTTCAATGCCAGTGTGTGAGTGTGTTCGTGTCCATCCCCTCTACTGCTCCTGTCTCATTTTATAGGGAATTCAAACAAACCCAGTGATAAATGGACTACATATGGCAGCCATCAATCCTGTGGCTGACTACAACTCCCAGAGTGCACCGCATCACTGGTGCGAAGCAGGAGATTACATGCTCTATAGATCCAGGCACTTAATTACAGTATTGCACTATAGCTGACAGACAGGCTTGGACAAAATTGGCTAATACCTACAAGAGCCTGCTAATACTTTACCGACCAAATTCACTACAGTTACCTGTTGGCTTCTTTCCTACAAGCTGTGACTGTATTAGCACAGCTCGTATTAATTCCAACCATCAAGCGCTCCACAGTGACTTCCTGCAAACAAATTAAGACTCACAGTTTATTCAGAATCACATGCCAGTTACTATTATTGACAGAAAGTAGTATGCAGAATGTATGCTGTGCACAGCATGCAAGTGTTATATGCATAGAATACCGATACATTTGCCAATATGTGCATATAAGCACAGTGATTAATACTATATACTAAAATGCAATAGTTTCAATTAGAATTTCTAATTTTCAGTGTAATGAATGAACAGGAACTAGACGGCGCTCACTGAATTAAACATGAAATGTATTTCTTTTTTTGCATACTTTTTTTTCCCACTTACTATTTGGAAGAAAAAAAAGTGGTGTACATTATATTCATCATTTCATATACTTTTCAAAATAGGATGCAGTACTAAATTGTAGTACTAGTAAATTGTTCACAGTATATAGCCATTATCATTGCATAAAGTTTTTATAATTTTTCTTTAAAATAGGTAGTAGTTTAATTATAGTCAATGCTGTAAAAATGGTAGTAGAATGCAGTGTAATATGCAGAAAATATGTTATTTTGTGCATTCTGCATACTTGTTTGACATGCTATAAAAAAAATTGCATGCAGTATATACTCCTGGGCAAAAAAAAAAGTCAAAATGTTTATTGGTCTTTTATTGGTCTTAACCATTTTAATCACTTCACAAATCACAGGAAATTAGTAAGAACTGCACAGTGTATATAAAGTAACTTAGCCACGGAATAGCCTTCCCCAACGTGCAGACTTTTTTAAAGAAGAAAAGTTAGTGTTGTTCCACTCAGTGTTAATGGCTTCAAACAGTTCATGAGTTGTTGAAAAATGTCTCCCAGTTGGTTTGACTTAATGTAAGACCAGAGGACTTTATCTGGACTCAGACCAGGCCAAAACATGAGCCTGATGGACTTGTTCTTAAGCCACTCTTTTGCAGTTTGGGCAGGAGCATTGTCTTGTTGAAAAATAACATCAGACATTTCTTTTCATTTGTGGGAAGCAAGCTATTCTGCAATATCCTCCTGTACTCCAAAGCATTAAATGACTTTTCACAGTGAAGTATATCACCAATACCAGCCGCTAAAAAGGCTCTCCACACAATGACACATCTTCCTTCATGCTTCACTGTGGTAGAGATGCATTTATTATTATATTTCTCAGCAGATTTTCGAAGACAGCACTCTGGAGCACCACCATGCAACTTGTTTCATTGTGATTCATCACTCCACACACAACTTCCCATATGCTGCTAAAAACTTAATTCTGTCTTTGATGATTTTCTAAGACAGCAATGGCTTTTTAAGTAGTGCATTTGCTTAAATTTAGCTAATTTCCTGACCAACCATTTGTGGTTAAGACAATTAAAAACTTAGTATTTAGCCATTTTTTTGTTTGTTTTTTGCCCAGGAGTGTACACTTTTTACTGCACAGTATGCTAGTATTCCATAAACAGTCTCGCTCAGAAGATACAGAACAGAAGATAATCAAAATGGATATTGGAAACTGTCATGACAGGAGCATGACAGTTTGTAACCCTGCCTATAATGTTACAGTCTGTACTTGGCAGATGTTTTAACAAAAGCTTCTGACCCTATTAAGCAAAGAAGAGTGTATTAAGGTAAACTAGAGAAGACATGTTTCAATCTGTCTTCTTCTGAGAGATCTGAACATCCGGCTGCCTCACTGACAGTGAGTCTCCAATCCGATTTGCTTGGATGAAATGACAGATGAAAGCGTACAAACTAACACTTTTTCTCTGGAGATGAACCAGATGTTTATGTAAGTTCAGTGATGCAGACTCAAATACTACAAATGGTAAACAAATAAATGTCTAAGCATATACAATCAAGTGAGTGATTTGGCAATGTTTTTAATAGTATTATACAAGTACAATAAGTAGTTTAACACTTGCTGATGTTTTCTGTGATTGCCATACAGTTAATGTTAAGTGATTATTATGCACTAGATGTTTACAACGGTTTGTCAGTAGTTATATATAAGGGATTTAGTCTTTTAATTACTTTGTTTCAGTCTAGCTTGGTGTGAAGTGCACTCTCTCATTCTTTCCCATGTATGAGAGTTTGTTACATCTGCAAAATTGAGCTGGATGGAATTTCTGTTCAGTAAGAAAGAAGGTCACTCTTCTCATAATCTCCTACTAGATACACACAGTTGTGTGTGTTTGTGGGGTGGGCACATATATTAAATGCACTATCTCTCATAATACCCAGTGTTGTTTCTTATAATTGTCATGTTGTGACATGACAATCCCATTTGAGCACAATCAAATATACTCAAGTAGCCTATCTTTAGTTGGACCTCAGCACTATTTCCAGATAACTAAAGTGCATTAAGAACAAAACTTTTCTAACTAAGAAAAAAGTTTTCTAATTTAGTATACCAAAAGTACAATTGCAGGGCACTTTTTAATAAGTACAAAAATATGTAAATGTATATGTAGTATACTTAGCATGAAATAAATGTAGCCTATTTCAAATAGATTTTAGTATATTTATTTTCCACTAAGGACTAGCCTACTGTTCGAAAGTTTTGGGTTGGTATGTTTTCAAAATGTTTTTTGAAAGCAGTCTCTTCTGCTCACCAAGGTTGCATTTATTTTATTTAAAAAAATATGTTGAAACGGTAATATTGTGAAGTATTGTTACATTTGTTTTCCATTTTAATATTTGAAAAATAAATGTATTGCTGTGATGGGAAAGCTGAATTTTTACTCCAGTCTTCAGTAGTCATGATCATGATCATACATTATAAAGGTATTTACCAACACTTTAATATGTCCTTTTTGAATAAAAGTATTACTTTATTTTAAAAAAAAACTAAATCATACTGACCCCAAACTTTTGAAAGTAGTATATCTTAAAACATTGATATTAGCTTGTTGCTAAGCTAACGTTGTATTGTCATGCTGCCTTGAAATTTATAGTTACTCTGTTAAGTACAGGCTAAAAAGAAACATGCGTAGTAGCATTAACACTGAATGATTTTGCAAGAGAATGAGAAACAATGCAAGACTCAATACAAGTCATCATTAGTCTAGTTATTTTTTGGGTGTCATGAAGCAGTGATATACACTGTAAGGGGCTGTATGGATAACTGTACTTAGCGGTAGGTTCGCCTACAGTGGTAGGTTAGCACCGAATGTTTCTGTGAAAAGTGGTCCCAATCAAAGCAACCTGAATTTTATCTGGCCTTCTGATGTGGGGATTATGGGGAAAAAGGCCAAAGGAAAGGCGCGAGAAGACACTAATGTCCCAGCACTCAGTGAAAAATAATGAATGCTGTTATAACTTTATTGCCCCAATTCTGGACTTGCTCAGTGAAGAAAAAAGGAACAAAAATTCAATCAGTTCTGCCTGGTGAGTTCCTCTCCCACTTTGCAAGATTAAAAGATCCAATTCTCCCAGCCCAGTCCAGCTCATCATACGCATCAGTCGTGTTTCGGGCGAGACGCGTTGCGCTAAGATGCACAGGTCTGCTGGGGTTTCCAATGAGGAGAAAGCGAACCGTGTTTTCTTCCTCCACGGGCCGCATGCAAACGCGATTCCTGTCCTCGTGGCCAAGGACGAGGATAATTAGGCCTGGATGGTTTCTTCTCAAGGAAATGATAAAGTTGCAGACTAACGTTAATTTACAGCAAGAACAATATATCACACTTTTTTCCCCTTCCTTTTGCCTCTTATACTTCTTGACTGGTCTCAGTGCATGGTTTTCTACCCACTAGATGAAGTGTTTTTAGGTGCTAAAAATAAAGCACTCCAAAATCTACTGTCAGTCAGAGCACCCTGCAGCTTGCCAATCATGTACCCAAGTCAGTTTCTTTTCCATGGCCGTATCTATTTCTGTAGGCTAAGCTAATGTTACATGTTTTTCCTTTCTTTCCACAGCAGCAGTGAATGGCTTGGCCTTATATTAGTTCAGAAACCCATAGGGAGTAGTTGCTCAATGATTCCAGACTGTGCTTCTAACTTAAAGGTAGATGCGGATTTCGCAATCCACTGTGCTGTACTTCTGCACCATTGTGTTTCAGCTCTAATAATGAGAGGGAAAAAAGTGACTGCATTTCTCGTGACCTTGTCGCATTTCACTTAGCAGCATTGTAGGGACACTGTGTAAGTTATTTGATGTACTTGCAAAGTTGAGGCTCAATAAGAACCTATTTTCTACTGAATATTTGAGCTTTTATAGTGTCGCTGTGTGTATTCTTTTGAGATGGATGGAGAATACTTTTTGTTTGAGGTTTTTAGGAGATCTTGGAGAGCTCTTTGGATGTGAATAATGTTTTAAGCGTTGGAGTCATTGGCCACAAACTCTATGATCTTCTTAGACAGCACAAGTGTCATTTGAGTCTATGTGTTTTACATCATCAGCAAAAGCCAGTCACTTAGCTTAACTTTATGTACATTACTTTTAAAACACCACTTTTGAATGCGTCCGTCAGCGTGCAAGCTGTAGGTTTAGTTGACCTTTTTGCGAGTGGCACTGGGCATCAGAAAATGCAGCTGGGACCGAATCCAACTTGGTATTTGAGACTGTAGCAAAGCTCAAATGTCAAATCATTCCCTAGTAATCATTTTCATGCCTTTTCATTGCCTATAAAAACTTACGCTGTTTCAACATCTCTGGCTGCGAGAGAGCGAAAATGAGTGAGAATGAAATTTAGGTTGGAAAATGGCCGTGATATAGCATTTGAGCTTTAAAATTGAAGTCAGATTAAGATATGGTGCCTGCAGTTTTGCAGAGTTAATGTGGGCTCCACTGCTTAACCTGTTGATGGCTGTTATCTACGCTAAGATAAGTCATCTCCCAAATTGCTATCTTTCCCAGACATCCAAGGCCTGGTAATCAGGGGCAATTTTGTGTATCTTCCCACAGTTCCTTTTAAGTTCTTGAGATTGGAGCAGGAGTGCTCATATGGGCAACCATTGGGCAACGTCGGACCGTTTTTGAGTGTTGGCCGACGTAGTTTTCCCGGTGTGTTCTGCACCATTGGCTCTAGTCTGATGCCGTCGAGTTTTTTTGGGCCGATTCAGCGTCGGGCCGTCGGTGAAAGAGGGAACTCTGATTGGCTGTTCAGCTTAGTGAACGAGTCAGTGCACGAGAATAATAGCAAAACAACGAGCAAAGAAGTCAAAACGGTACAGATAGAAGGCTGTTCTAATGTTACGTCATCTTACCTGAGTGTTCCTTGGCGAATATTTCAATATTAACATGAGCGGAGTGGAATAAAGTGTTTAGCAGGATTGATATTCAAAACGGTAAGCACGCACTGCTTTGTTTATGGTTTGTGTATCTGCAGCCTGCAGCGTCAGTTTCCCTTTTTGAATGACGAATATAGATGAATATATCTGCAGACAGTTGTCTCATTTACACGCAGGCGCAGAACGCACATTCAAGCTGAAAGTCGCAGGTAGTTCTCTCGGTGTGTTCAAGTGCAGCTTTTTCCCCCGACGCAGGCGACGCGAGGCGACAACACAGTCGGCTTTCATCAGCGCTAGTTCTTTTGTGTCGGTTTGGTGTGTCTCGGGCTTTAGAGGTAAATGCAGAGCACTAGGCCTCAATTTGCCAAATCACTGTTGATTATAATAGGCCGAAAGGTGCTAAAGGGTAGGAAATACGTTTCTGAGATTTTGATCACGCTATACACACATTCACACATACTCTTTGCTGGGTCAAGATCTTGCCTGTGAGGCATAGATTGAAAGATCAAATAGAGTAGTGCAGTAGAGCACAAAGTGGCTGTGTGCTTTCTTTTCCTCTCTGGGACTGGATTGATTGTTTTTGTTGTCTCACAACTAAAGGAGGAAGATAGCTGTTCTCTGCTAGGCCTTCCTCAAGTGCTGACCAAAACAAGCCTAATACAGCTCTTCCACAGTCTACAAGCTGCCTTTAGCTTTTGTAGACTGGTGGAGAAATCAATAGAATGAATAGAGGAACCATTTAAGAGTATCGGCTTCTTTCTGAGAGAAACTGGACTGACATAGACATCAGGAAGCATCAAGTGGATGTTGGCAGCAGATGTCAACATTGCAATGTCAATTAGTCCTAGATGGAGAGATCGATAATGTGAGTTTTCAGTTTAAATGGGAACTATGCAGTTTTTTTAGCTTAATTTTCCTTAACTGAACAGCTTTGGAGTCATTGGAATGGTTATATGACATTTTTCGGGTTGAATGGTGGCTGTCTCGCTTCCCCCTTGCGCCTGTGAGCGGAAAAAACACCCTTGCAACTTTGGGCCGGCGGGCTATATGCATGCATATGCTATATGCTTATATGCTAGCCTTCTGTGTATCATATATACCTCAGTGGACATGGCTCTGTGCGTTCGCCAGCTTCTTTAAAAACAAATGCACATGACCAGAGGGAGAAGATGGGAGGGGGGAGAGTCGCCAACGAGTTTGTACGACAGTGTTGTCAAATATCTATACTGTAGGGGGAGCTCTATAGTGAAACCTGCGAGCAAAAAGCGAAATTGCCAAAACTGCATAGCGCCGCTTTAAATGAGAAAACACATTAGCCATTGGGCCACACAGAAATTATACATTACTAAACAGGAAGGATGTCTCTGTGTTTGTTTGCTTTACTGTGTTTGCCTCTGCTGTCACTTTCCCCATCTTTATTCCCCATCAATTCTCAGCTCTTCTTTCTGTAGTTCTGTCCCTAATACTAGACAGTGTTGTAAGGCATCATAGCTGTACTATTACTGATTTAAGAGTCCTGCATGGGTCAGATTTTGTAAATCCGCACCCGCCCGTACCCGCAGTGCTTAAAACAGCACCCGACCCGTTTCCCGACAGCAGCACTAATTAAAATCTGCACCCGACCCGCTTAAAATAGAACTGACACCCGACCCGCAACCAAAATAAAATCAGTTTAGACTATCACATTATAGACACACTTACAAAAATGTTTATTGCCAGGTCATACAGAAGTTATTACACGACAATTAACACAAGGACAACTTCAGCCGAAGCTGTCAAAAGGCCGGTACATGAAGAACATGGCTAACATTACCACAAAACTGAGTAGCTTAATAACATTTTACCAATTGAACAGACACGGCTACAACACTATGGGCCCTATCTTGCACCCAGCGCAATTGACTTTGTACAGCGACGCATGTATCATTGCTATTTTGCACCCGCGCACAGCGGACTTTTCCCTCCACAGACGCACGTCGGTAAATTAGGAAATGAATTTGCGCTCCCGGGGGCGGTTCAACGCAAAGAGGAGGCGTGTTCCAGCACAAACGTTCCCTGGTGCTATTTTGCAGGTTTAGAAAACAATTCCGCCACTGACCAGGAAAAACCTAGTCTAAAGTCAGTGGCACATGCATGTTATTCGTATGCTATTTTAAGGGCGCATGCTTAGCCATAATCAATGTAGCGTGTGCACAACGCGCATACACTTTGCTTATCTCATCTACTCACTGACGCAGCAGTTCTCATTTTTAGAAAATCATACATTATTACAAGGAAAAATATGAACACACGAGGGAAATCATTGTTGTGTCCATGAAGATGTGAAAAAATAGGCATAAATCTAGCTTACACATTTACCCAAATTACGCCTGTTTAACCGAAGCTAATTTGAGTGAGTTTCTCCCATCTCCAATGTAACTTCTCTGTCTTTTACGGCCCTGACGAGAACGTCTGTCTCCTCGGCTGTGAACCATTTCTGGTGTGCGCCTGGCAAATCCGCCGTTACAACAGCAATCCGCCATGGAACAAGCACGCCTGCTCTTAAAGGGAATGTGAGATGTCGCTCTGATTGGTTTATTTCACGATACGCCCAAACCACACCTATGAATAATGAAGCTACTTCAGACTAGGGCTGGGCGATATGGGCAAAAAAAAATATCACGATAATTTTTTTATATCAGTCGATATCGATAATTATCACGATAAAAGTCAAATCTTTATTTCTTTCAAGTTTAAAGGCATATTTTTGCTCCTAAGTAAAAGCGTTAACTGTGGTTTTAAACTACTCTTTATTGTCAGAACACATCATGACAAACACTTGCCAAACAGGTGATCATTTCACAAATCTGAGGTAGAACATTCAAACATTTGTCATTTTTCCTTAACAAAATAAATATATTTATTGGACAATTTCTTAGTTTCTGCAGGTGCTAATTTTTTTTTTTTTTTTTTTTTGGTAAAATGTAACATTCTGACTGTTTGAGTTTTATTAAACTTAACTATTGGTCATCCAGTATCATGCATTTAGATCATGACAACCACAGATGAAACCAGGCATAGCCTGTAGCACCTCACTATCATGGCAAAGTGTAACTTTATGGTTTCTATGGTATTTGTATGAAAAACAGTAGCCTAAATACATTATTAAATACTGTAATTATATTCCATTAGTCCTTTAATACATTGTCTACATTAATAATATAATACAATTCAATATGTATATCCCAGATTTCATGGTGCAGTTGATATTACTAGGCTAACGTTACGTTACAGTAAATCCATGGTAAATGATGGGAATTTGTAGACGGAAAAGCCTTCAGACTGTATCGCTGCGCACAGTGTTTCTCCTGTTTGTCAGCGCTGTTTCATCTGCCTTTAAACTGGTTTAAATCACGGAGACATTTGTGTTCTTCGCTGAACTCAAGCGCTTCTCACTGGATTTCGTGACCGAGACCGATCAGTAAACGCATCTGCTCTAGTGAGCTCGCGCTGGCGCTGCCGTTTGGACTTTGAGCCGAGCGGATAAATGGTCCGTGTGGCGCGCGGTTCAAATGAGTTTCGTTCCGCTTTTGGCGCATAAACATTATCGAACATTTATCGACCTCTTGATATCGTTTTATTGAGAAAAATTATATCGCGATAATTATCGTTATCGTTTTATCGCCCAGCCCTACTTCAGACCAACCCATTTTAGATTTGCGTCGGGCGCAAGAGTCATTTGCAGCAAAGCCTTTCACAATATTGTTTTCTTCAGATAACTCCAAATTTCTCCCACGCACTGGACTTGATTTTTGATGACGTATTATCTCCACTAGCTATTCTTTTCTTCAACTCCTCAGCATCCATCTCGACGACTGCAAGCAGATCGCACGCACGGTTATGATGAATTTTTCAAAGTGAAAGTAGGTATAGAGATCCTAGGAGGGCGTCGGCACAAATAAACTGATGTGGATTTTAAATTATTGTATCAACTTGAAATACAGGCATATTTTTGTAGATGTGTTCCTAAAAATATGCATATATTTTTACGTTTGCACGTGATTGTTTTAAACCCGTGTTTAGACCCGTGTTTAGACCCGTGTTTCCCCCGTATCCGACCCGACCCGCACCCGTATCCGACACAGTTAGATATTTTTCACCCGTTTGAGCAAAATTTCCGGGTCACCCGTCGGGTACCTTGCTGCCTAGTAGAGTGTCTCAAATGACATTTGTGAGTTTCCATTTCAGTTAGGATGCCGCCTTAGAATTCTGATGATGAAAGATGACGATGGGTTGTCCCAGTGGAGGTAAGACCCAGTCAGCAGTAGAAGAGATACCTTGGTAAGCAGTTGACAACAAGGCAGCTCTCTAGGTTTTGTAACAGAGCTTCGGTCTTCCTTTTCCAAAATTCACCCTCTCTGATTTTGTCTTGAGGGCCTTTCCCTCTCTCTCTCTTCTGCTGCTGACTGGGTCTTACCTCCACTGGGACAACCCATCGTCATCTTTCATCTCCCTTGCATACATTAGCTCTGTTGTCATGGTGCTGACCAGTATGCGCTTGCCGTAGGGACAGACTACTGTCTCCCAGACCCTGGAGCAGGTGATCAGTGAGTGACAGGAGCCCCCCAGGACGGGACCCCCCATCCCTCACACCGGGACGGAGCGATAGAGATGGGGAGAATTGATAAACAACAGCTGTTTCGACAAGGGAGAGAGAGAATGTAGGATTGGGGGGAGACACGAAAGAGAGGGAGATAGAGCGTGAAGGGAAAGGAAGAGGACTGGAGAGGTTTAAAATAATTAAAGAGGGTGGAAATCCCTGGAGAGACTGAAGCAGAGGTGTTCCAGCTGCTGAAGGCAAAGTGCTGTCACGGCACCATGAAACTTCACAAATGTGTAAAACAGTTGGACACTCATGGACAGAGGAAGTTTAATGCGTCATACAGCTACTAAATCCAAAAATTGAAGTCTAAGTGAGAGTTGGAGGAGGACTCAGTTCACATTAATATCCCCAGAGGAAGAGAGGTCACATAGGCTTTGTTCAGACAGGCAGCAGAAATCTGTTTTTTGGCTTATCCCACTCAAATCAATTTGATTCTTTGTAGTTTGAACTGAGGGGTCACGTTTTGACTGGTTAGCATTACCCTGTTAGCCCCTGCTGCTACAAGTCATAACTACACCATCTGGCAGAGGATCTTTGCTCCATTGATGGCTACTATTATGATGGAATAATTTTTTGGGGGGGGGTTCCATAAATATCGCTAATATTTAATTACGTACAGTAACTGATTCTTTCTGGAGGGCTCTTAAAAAGTGTCAATCATGTCTGCTTCTTGTCACAGGATGGTTGTTGTATGGAAAAGATGTATGTGCAGATTCTTCGAAATTATTAATGTATCAGACATGAGAGTGAGTATAATAATGACAGAAATTTCATTTTTAATGAACAATTCCTTTAATTCACATACAATGGAAGTCTATAGTACGGTGTTCCAGTATTGCACAACAACGAAATTTAAACAACACAACGGAAACAAGCCACAACATGATGAAATCACCACAACAAAATGAAATCGGCACAGCGCAACGGAAACAAGCCATAACACTACGGAAAAGCCACAACACAACAAAATCACCACAACAAAACAAAATCACAACAACTCAATGAAATAGGCACAACACAAAGAAATTTGCACAACACAACAATGTATATTTATAGGTACGTCAAACATGCAAGCTTTATACTAGTGGTAATGGACTAACGAGATCCAAATTTTGAACAGTTTTTACTGTACCAATTAGGGCTGCACAATATATCGAAATTATCGAAATATCGCAAATGTATACAGTATATCGCGATATGCATATCGCAACGTCTTGAAATAACTTGGGTCATGAGCAAAAGACGAAGAGAAAATCACTCACTGCTCTTGGCTGAATAACTTTTGTAGCTTTAATAAGAATCAGTATATATTTCATTCATACAGTGAAAACTAAGCAGTGTTTTATTTTTACATTTGATTATTCAGTTTATCTAGGCCTACCTGAAACCCTGCTGTTCACTTTCAGAAGTTATAGGGATGTTTTCTCGTCACAAAAAGAATGTGAAACACGCATGTAGGTTATATCATTTAAAATATATTTTAAAGATAATTTAAGTTTATTTTACACACTTTAAGCATTATCGTATAGCATATCGAATATCGCATTATTTAATTAGTTATCGCATATTGTAATTGTCTTCAATATCGTGCAGCCCTAGTACCAATATAGTTTTTATGAACCCTTGAATTTCCCATATGGGCCAATAGAGCCATTTGTCGCGCAATCAGACCATTTTACTGTGTTGTTTCTTAACCACATGTGTGTTAAAGTTAACATGCAGGATTTATACTAGTGGCAATGGACTAACGTAATCCAAATATTTAACAGTTTTTACCGTAACAATATTTTTTATGGACCCTTGAACTTTGCACATATTATTACTGTTGAATTCATTTCACATCACTGTTTCTCACGGCCACCTAGGCTAAATGACTCTTTAAAGCTAAAATTTGGGCTTCATACAGAGGTAATGGTCTAACAGTATTACTTATTTTAGACAGCTTTTACTGTACCAGGCTTTTTGACACTTTAAATTCGCATAGCTATATAAACGAATTGGCCACTCTAGTGAAAAATAGGTATACTAAATATATTTGAAATACATTTATTTTATGCTAAGTATACTACAAATACATTTACATATCTATGCACTTAATATAAATACTCTGACATTGTACTTTTGGTATACTAAATTCATATACTTAAAGTCTTTTTGTACTTAATTTACTTTAGTTATCCAGAAATAGTGCTGAAGTTCAACTAAATACACTTAAGTATATTTAGTTGAACTTCTGCACTATGTGAATGTGCTAACGTGGATATTCAAAGTATACTTTAGGTACACATAAAATATCTTGCATTTAAAGACTGATATTATACAGAGATCATATTATCCTTACTAATAGTAATATTAAACACAGTTTAGGCTTAATATTAAGAAATGTGCATTGTGCAATAAAAAGTACTCGAAATAAAATTAAAGGAGAACTCCGGTCAATTTTAACATTGAGCTCATTTTTTTTGTAAATTTGGAGTGCTGTCAATACAGAGAACAACGACAAAAATCGGTGTTGCCTACACCGTGTTATCCTCTTTTTAAAATTTGCACCCTGTTGACTTCAATGGGGCAAGTTTTAAACCTGCTTTTAGCCTCTTAACATCCTTGATGTGTCATTACAAGTGCACAGCTAATGTGAGTGATTCCTTCTGAGTGATCACGGGTGAATCTGACTGCAGTAGATGTGAAAGATATTAATAAAAATTGTTATTTCAGCCAGCGCACATACCTGTATATTCTTCCTGTTTTCGGTCGAAGTCCATAGTAATCGATTGTCGAGTTCACGCGTGTGATCATAGGTAACTAAACCTAAGCGTGTGAACTCGACAATCGATTACTATGGACTTCGACCGAAAACAGGATGTAAATACAGGTATGTGCGCTGGCTGAAATAACATAATTTTTATTAATATCTTTCACATCTACTGCAGTCAGATTCACCCGTGATCACTCAGAAGGAATCACTCACATTAGCTGTGCACTTGTAATGACACATCAAGGATGTTAAGAGGCTAAAACAGGTTTAAAACTTGCCCCATTGAAGTCAACAGGGTGCAAATTTTAAAAAGAGGATAACACGGTGTAGGCAACACCGATTTTTGTAGTTGTTCTCTGTATTGACAGCACTCCAAATTTACAAAAAAATGAGCTCAATGTTAAAATTGACCGGAGTTCTCCTTTAATAAAATTATAATATTTATATAAGTCTTAAGCAATATGTCAGTAAATATGTTGATGAATTTGTAGTATACTTAGTATGACATAAATGTATTTTAAATAAATTTTGCTATAGGTTTTTTCACTCGGGTAATGGTTTAAAAAAAATGGGTCCTACAGTAAAATATCCAAAATATGGATTTCGTTAGATCATTACCTCTGGTATAAATTCCTTAGCTTTAACACACCCTCTATAGTGGCCGAGAAAGGGAGCATTTCCATTGTGTTGTGGCTTTTCTAAGAAAAGTGTATTTTCATATTTTTGCACTTTCTCTTATGCTTAGCAAGGCTGCATTTATTTAATAAAAATAACATGGTAATATTGTGAAATGTTAGTACAATTTGAAATAACTGTTTTCTATTTTAATGTATTTTCAAATGTAATTTATCAATTTGATGACAAACATGAATTATCAGCAGACATTAATCCAGTCTTCAGTGTCACCATGATCCTTATTTGAGTTGTAAAAATATCTAAATTGTCCTTTTAAGAGTGGAACTACTGTCATTCTAGGCAGATGCACTTCTGATTACCAGTATTACCAGTATCTTTTGGGTATCCTTATGCATATTGTGTGAGATAAATTTATATAGTTTGCAGGAGTTAACAGATTAAATTAAAACGTTGCATAGACTCGTCATCTGATCATATTTGTCTCATGTTAACAGTATATAAATTTGTGGTTTTACCATTTGAAAGAATGTTATTCCAGTGCAACACCTTCCCCTATACTTGCATTACTGTACACGCATTTTCCCTTTTTTTGTTTTACTGAGGCACAAATCAAGAGCTTAATTAGTAATGAACCCAGAACATTTTTTTTAACAGAGCCAACAGCAAAATTATAAAAGACACCAATGTCAATCTTTAATAATGATAATCTCAATAAATAATTCCTCTGCCAATACAGACCATGCACCTTCTGTAACTGTAGGCTGTGTACAGTTGCCAAGCGCTGTAACAATCAAAGTTAATTCTATGAACAAACATTTGGCACGATAAAATATATTTAGTTAATGTGCAGTCACAGGTGTGTGTTCACAACAAAAGTGTCTCCAAACTTGGCTCATCCAATCAGATTTCAGAGCCAGAAATGTGTTTTTCAAATGTATGATTTGTTTTTGTATTTTTCTGCACTAAATAAAATGAAATACTTGACCATTCCTACTTGAGTAAACGTTTCTAACCCCACAAATACAACAGCACTGTGTTTTTATAGCACTTTGCTGGAACTAAACTCAGTTTTATTCTTTGTATTCGTGATTCTGTGCCAGGAACATTAAAGAAAATGTAAATACACAGCCTACAGTGTGCGTTTGTGTGCGTAGGAGCATATGACCAATTTATAAAGTTATTTTGGATTAATCAGATGAACAGCAGAACATATTCTCACACTTAGCGGAGGCTCCAGAGGCTCCACACTTGACTTATCTTAGATGTGTGAGTGGGTTTGTGTATGTATGTGTGAGTGTGTGTTTATGAGTTGTAAAGTAAGACATGCCTGAAGACACATATACATAATTCATACATATTCAGAGCTCTGGGGCTTTATTAACAAGGGTGGTGGGATTTCACTACCAGTTTTTTTTCCCTCCTTGCTGTTTGTCTCTTGGTCTTAGAGAGCTTAAAGAGTCTGTGCATGTGGATAGTTTGGGTTTGTCAGGATGCTTCAATCTCATAAAGTTGACCTCTTTGCTTTGCCTCTAAGCCACACAGATTCAACAGCTCTCTGATTTGTGATTGGGCATTTCATTTGGGCTTTTGTGTTTTCGTTTGGGCTTTAGTGGCCGTTTAGATTGAGTTTAGCGGGCAGGCGGCATGTCAACACAGACGTACACGCTGCACTCGCCATTCTCCACAGGCACATTCATCCATTTCTGTCTTATTTCCACCCATAACATATTCTTACTGCTTATGTAAAATGTCACACTTCCACCTAACACAGCTGAGCAATCCACTTTTCACAATCTCTCTCCCACCAGAGGGTTTAGAAATTATCCCAATATGTTTGAGAAGAGAGAGCTGGGCACAGGGCTTGGGTATGAAATAGATCGGGGTGTTTTATGCGTGCGTGAGAGAGGAAATGCTTTAGGTGTTAAGTTTGAAGTGTAAAGCTTTGGCACAAAGGCGTTGGTCTCCTGTGTCTAATTAGAGAACGGAATTGGTTTTTGATGATTCCATTGACACATCTGAATCTGTGACAGATAAGGACAGATGATACAAGAGGAAGAGTGAGAATTAGCCAGGGTACTACAGTATGCATTACAAAGGATGGATTGGTCCGCTCTCCTGAATGACTTTTCAGTGCCGCAGGTTGTTGGCTTACAAGTTGCTCACCTTATGGAATAGTAGTACATAGTGCTACATTTTTCATTGTTTCCCTTTTGTATAATTCTGTTTTGAACAGACATATTGTTGCAATATCTCGAGCTTGCAAAGGGAGAACAAGCTTGAAAACATCCTGATGAGCCAAGAGAGGCAAGTTTAAAAAAATGTTTTTGAGTGTTTAAGATGAAGACTCCAGTCATATTAGTATAGCATAATAAAAGATGGTTTATTTTCCATGTATCTTCCATCTAGATGCACTATATTCACTCAGAAAAAAAAGGTACAAAAGCTGTCACTGGGACAGTACCCTTCAAAAGGGTTCTAAGATGTACCATTTAGGTACCAATATGTACATGTTTGGTACCAATATGAGAATATAAATGCACTCTTTAGGTACAAAGGTGTACCTTTAGAAAAGGTACCGCCACAGTGACAGCTTTTGTACCCTTTTTTCTGAGAGAAGGTTCGTGAAGGTTTTTTCATGTTCATGAAAAGTCTCTCAGAAATACTGTAAAAATAGTCAAATCAAGAAAAAATTACACTTTAAAGTAACTGTTTTCTATTTGAATATGTTTTAAAATGTAATTTATTCCTGTGATGGTAAAGATGAATTTTCAGCAGCCAATACTCCAGTTTTCAGTGTCACATGCTCCTTTAGAAAAATGCTGATTTGCTGCTCAAAAAAATTTTTTCTTATCAATGTTGAAAACAGCTGAAACGTACTCGGTTAATAACGTAACCTCGGTTCTCTCTAGAAGAGGGAACGAGTACTGCGTTTGAACAAACGCTGCGGGAAAAGTCTCTTTTCACGAAATACTGAAGCAAAATTATCCTTAATTTTCATATTTGTAAAACGCATTGCAGCAGTGCACAGCCATGGCGAGACGGCTCGCTCACTCATTGGCTGTTCTGCGGCAACTGCATGAGCCTATCGAGCGAGGGCTGATGCAACATCAGACCAATGAGAGCGCTTCGCGCGCTCCTCGTCACATCCCGCCGAAACGGGTGTGGCCATCCCCTATAAAAGGAGCTCGAGTAGGCTGATTCAACTGGTTTTCATCGCCGAAGCGAACCAGAGCGAACCGCGCGCACGGCAGGGAACGCAGTACTCGTTCCCTCTTCTAGAGAGAACCGAGGTTACGTTAGTAACCGAGTACGTTCTCTTACGAGAGTTCTCTCGTACTGCGTTTGAACAAACGCTGCGGGAACCACTTGTAAGACGCCGTGCGTGCTGGGATGAGAAAACACCGACCACTGGAAGCTAGTCCAGGTATACAGTGCATAATCACCAGGTAGACTCGGAGAGTCTGGAGGGGGGGGGGGGGGACAACCACCCTCAGATAGCTGCGTCCTAAGACGCGGTATGACATCACATAGGCAGGGGAAGGCCTGGCTAATGTGGGAAATGTGGGTCTTACGCAAATTTGCCCAGATATATGCGCCCTTAGGCGCGAAACAGCGCCACATAGGCAGGGGAAAAACCTGGCTGATGTGGGAGATGTGGGTCTTACGTAATTTCGCCCAATGGATGCGCCCTTAAGCGCGATACAACGTCACATAGGCAGGGAGAGCCTGGCTAATGTGGGAAATGTGGGACTTACACACTTTCGCCCAAATAGGTGCGTTCTAGACGCGATATAACGTCACATAGGCAGGAGGGAGCCTGGCTAATGTGGGAAAACATGGGTCTTACACAATTCTGCCCAGAGAACTTCGGCGGCGCTGTGCGTCTGCGATATCAGTGCCGTGTTTAGACAGCTGACTCGAATACGCCGAAAATACTTGGCTTGCAAGTGCGGTGAAGTATTCGGTGGCGTTGTGCGCCTGCGAAATCAGTGTCGTGGTAGACAGCTGATAAGGCTAAACCGAAAACAACCTGGCCTGCAAGGCGGGAACTTCTAGGTTGTAGAACCTTATGAATGTAGACGGCGAGGCCCAGCCCGCCGCCGTACATATTTCCTGTAAGGAAATCCCGCTAGACCAGGCCCACGATGAGGCAACGCCTCTCGTGGAATGCGCTCTAATGCCCAACGGGCACTGAAGGCCCTTGGTAGTATAAGCCATTGTTATGGCGTCAACCACCCATCTGGACAGGCTCTGTTTCGAAACAGCCGTTCCCTTGGAACGTCCACTGAACGAGACAAAGAGCTGCTCCGTCTGTCTGAAGGCAGCGGAGCGGGACACATAAGCTCTTAACGCCCTAACGGGGCAAAGACAGCTCGAGTCCCCTTCCTCGTTTGACCCCGGCAGGGCAGACAGGGAAATAACCTGAGCCCTAAACGGAGTGTTGAGGGATTTCGGCACGTAGCCGTGCTTAGGTTTGAGTATGACTTTGGAGTCATTGGGCCCAAACTCCAAGCACGTTGGACTCACAGAGAGCGCGTGCAGATCGCCTATGCGCTTCACCGAAGCGAGGGCCATCAAAAACACCGTTTTGAAAGACAGATGTTTGAGGCTAACAGATTGGATAGGCTCAAAGGGGGGGCCTTTCATGGCTGCCAAGACCGTAGAAAGGTCCCACACCGGGACTGAGGGAGGTCTGGGGGGATTCAGCCTCCTAGCTCCCCTGAGGAAGCGGATGACTAAATCATTCCTTCCCAGTGACTGGCCTGGCGTTGCTGTCGAGCACGCTGCGATAGCCGCCACATAGACTTTGAGCGTGGAAGGGGATCTGCCCTTATCCAACAGCTCTTGTAGGAAGGAGAGAACCTCCGTCACCTCACAATCGAGGGGTGACAGGCCCCGAGCTGTACACCAGCTGGAGAAAACCGACCACTTCGAGGCATAAAGCCGCCTGGTGGAAGGCGCTCTAGCCTGAGTGATGGTGTTCAGCACTCCATCCGTGAGGCTAACGGGTAACCGTTGAACGTCCACGCATGAAGGGACCACAGCTCTGGGTGTGGGTGCCAAATCGAGCCCCTGGCCTGCGAGAGGAGATCTCTCCTCAATGGCACTGGCCATGGAGCGGAGTCTGCTAACTGCATCAGGACTGGAAACCAGGCTTGGTTGTCCCAGAACGGTGCTATAAGCAGTACTGGGCATTTCACTTCCCTGACTCGCTCCAGCACCTGAGGTAGGAGGGAGACTGGGGGAAACGCGTATAGCGGGCAGTGCGGCCACTTGTGGGACAGCGCGCTGTCGTTCTTTGAAAAGAACACGGGGCAATGAGCGTTTTCTGGGGACGCGAATAGGTCCACCTCCGCTCTGCCGAATCTCTGCCACAACAGCCGGACTGTTTGTGGGTGTAGAGACCATTCGCCCGTGGGAACATTGTTCCTGGACAGCCTGTCTGGACCCAGGTTGAGTGTCCCGGGCACATGCACCGCTCTCAGCGAGCTCAGGTTGCGCTGAGCCCATATTAGGAGGCGCTCGGCCAGCCTGTAAAGGGAACTGGAACCGAGACCGCCTTGGCGATTTATGTAGGACACCACGGCCGTGTTGTCCGAGCGGACTACGACGTGTTGGTCCTTGATGTGGGGACAAAAGCGCGTCAGCGCGTTGTGAACTGCTAGCATTTCCAGGCAGTTGATATGATGGAGCTTTTCTCGTTCTGACCAGAGGCCAAAGAACGGCCTGCCCTCGAGCAGCGCTCCCCATCCCGAGGTGGATGCGTCCGTAGACACCACTTTCACTCTCGAGGAAGTCCCCAGGCTTACACCTGAACGGTACCAATCGCCCGCCGCCCATGGTCTCAGGGCTGCTGCGCAGTCTTGATCGACTTCGAGGCGCAATCGGCTGAGTGCCCACGCTCCGCGTGGCACTCGCGCTTTCAACCAGAACTGCAGAGGGCGCATGCGAAGCAGGCCCAGCTGGAGAACTGATGATGCTGAGGCCATGAGGCCCAGCATCCTCTGAAAACGTTTGAGCGGGATAATCGCACCGCAGCGGAAGGACCTCGCTGCGTGCTGTATGCGCAGCGCGCGCTGTTGCGACAGCCGCGCCGTCATAGAACGAGAGTCCAGAACGATGCCCAGAAACGAAATAGTTTGGCTGGGGTTCAAGGAGCTCTTCGTCCAATTGATCGTGATACCAAGATTCTCGAGGTGATCGAGTAACATGGTTCTGTGCTCCACGAGCTGAGATCGTGATTGAGCTATGATCAGCCAGTCGTCCAAATAGTTCAGCACTCGCATGCCCCTGAGTCTGAGGGGGGCGAGCGCTGCGTCCATGCACTTCGTAAATGTACGGGGTGCCAGGGACAAGCCGAATGGCAGGACTGTATACTGGTATGCCCGACCCTCGAAGGCGAATCTCAAGAATCGCCTGTGGCGTGACGCTATCTGTATTTGGAAATACGCGTCCTTTAGATCTATCGACATAAACCAGTCTTCTCGGCGAATGTGCGCGAGGATTTTGCTGGTTGTGAGCATTTTGAAACTGCGTTTCACTAAAGCTCTGTTTAGTCGTCTTAGATCTAGTATGGGTCTGATACCACCGTCCTTTTTGGGGACTAGGAAGTATCTGCTGTATAGCCCCCCTTCGCTTTGAGCTTGGGATACATGTTGTATCGCCCCTTTGCTCAACAGTTTTGATATTTCGGCGCGAAGTAGGTGTGCTACTTCTGAATTCACCGTAGTTTCGACGCGCACTGTGAAGCGTGGAGGGCGCCGACAAAACTGTAGCGAGAAGCCTCTCTTTATAATGTCTAGCACCCAGTCCGAAACCCCTGGAAGCGCGGCCCATGCGTCTGCATGGCCGGCTAGGGGTTGGATGCGAAGCGCGCTCTGTTCGCTGTGCGACGGCGGCGCTTCGGGGCGCGCTAGCATAGGCGTTACGCCTGTGACATTTGAGGCGGGGAGCGCGCGTAATACAGCGGGCAACACGCTCATCCTCGACCCCGCTACAGTGTTTATCTGAACGAGGGAGGTCTGAGAAGGTCTCATGGGACTCATGCAGCCTACAAGTGAACGTGGGCGGGGACCGGGCACGTTTACTGCTTTGGCCGCGCTGTCTGCTTGAACAGAGCGGGTGCTCACAGGTCCCGTTTTTACAGGGAGCCTGTGGCTTGCCAGACATAGCGTTTGTGGGCACTGGGAAGTGGGCACTTTGACTATGTTTGTGGCGCGATCGAACTGCGTCGATCTTATGAGTACGGGCCCTGTGTGCAGGGCTGTGCTTGTGTGTAGGGATGGGCACAGGGA
This sequence comes from Scardinius erythrophthalmus, assembly GCF_964197995.2. Lineage (NCBI taxonomy): Eukaryota > Metazoa > Chordata > Actinopteri > Cypriniformes > Leuciscidae > Scardinius > Scardinius erythrophthalmus. The sequence continues at coordinate 11,392,308 of NC_138223.1, read as the reverse complement.
AGTGGGCATCAACACTACATTTATAGCACCATCGGCCTTGGCCGGGACACCAGAAAATACACTCTTTTCGGGATTTATCTGGGTAGCCGTAAAAACGGCTTTTGTGTGCAGGCAAGCGGGCAGCTGTGCGGGCTTGTGCTCTGCTGAGAACGCTGAAGCAGTCGCAATTCCTGGGACTGAGACAGCGGTGCGCTTTGGTGAGGGCCCGGTCGCAACGGGGCTTACACACCTGCGCTTTCCTAGGCGTGCTAGGACTTCTTTGGGGCTTCCGGCTTCAACACAACCCTTGGTCGCGGCCCGCGGTGAGTGGGGCGGCGGCTGGTAGAGCGAGAGCGAGGGCGTGAGCTGCGCTGCTGTCGCTGAGAGGGGGCGGCCGGAGGCTGAGGCTGTGAGCTCCGAGGGGCCTGTTTCTCACGGCCCGCTGCGGAACTGGAGCGCTTCGGCAGGAAGTGCTTGAATGCCTGTGACGCTTTCTGGGCTTCGGAAAATCTCTCCACGAACTCGGAGAGAGAAGATCCAAAGAGGCCAGCGGAGGATAGCGGGGCGTCGAGGAACGCGTTGCGCTCTGCATCAGCCATCTCCGTGAGCGTCAGCCACAAATGCCTCTCGGCTACGGTAGCGGAAGCCATACAGCGTCCCATGGCTTGTGCTGCAGCCTTGGTAGCGCGGAGGGAAAGATCCGACGCGCTTCTCAGGTCCGTGATGCAGATAGCTTCAGGTCCTATCTCGTCCAGTTTGCGGAGGAGATCGCCTTGGAACACCTGAAGCGTGGCCATGGTGTGCAGGGCCGATGCCGCCTGCCCAGCGGCGGAGAAGATCCGCGCGAGCAGCGACGACGTCATGCGGCAGGCTTTCGACGGCAGCACTGGCTTAGTCCGCCGTCCAGCAGAGGGCGGGCAAAGGTGGGCTGCTATCGCCTGTTCCACCGGCGGCAGAGTGAGGTAGCCTCGATCCTGAGCATTATCCAGGGAGGAAAATGCTGGGGATACAGACGAACGTGTTCGTGCAGAAAAGGGAGCGTTCCAGGCCTTCGCCACTTCTTCATGAAGCTCAGGAAGAAACGGAGCGGGCTTAGACACAGGAGAAGAACGCTCACCAGGGAGGAAGCTACCATCAAGCCGGGTGCGCGAGGGGAGTTCCGGTGCAGACCACTCGAGGCCGAGGCTCGCCGCGGCCAACGCGAGTACTCGCATGAGCTCCCTCTCGATGCTAGCTCTAGCCGACGGCTTTCGGGCAGGAGGCGTGAGATCCGCAGAGCTCGCCCAATCCTCACTGCCTGAAGCTAGCAGAGAGCAGGAATCCTTATCGACCGACTCGGCTTCAGAAACAACTTCCTCAGATGAAGCGGCGGCAGACTGCGGGCGCTGAGCATCGGGAAGTGCTTCGGGGGAAGCCGGCGAAGCTGGCGGGCGAGCCGGCGAGCTTTGTCGGGAAGAGGTGGGTTCCGGGGCCCGCTGCGAGCGGCGCTTCTTGCGGCGCGGCACCGCGGCGGGGGGCGCAGGCTCGGAGAAATGTGCCAGGCGAGTCCGCAGAGTCACCATCGGCAAAAGCTCGCAGTGAGGGCAGCCGCCGTCAGCGAGCGCGAGCGCTGCGTGATCTTCGCCCAGGCAGGAGACGCAAATAACGTGGCGGTCTCCCTCGGTGAGCGGGGCTCGGCACGAGCCACAGGATGGCATCTTGATAAAGACGCGGCTCTTTTAGGGGTGAGTGTTCGGGGAACACTGCACACACACACACAGACAGAGCAGTTAAAGGATATGAAGCGCCGGAAAGCGCAGCAGGTACGGCAGTAGAGGCGGCGAAGGCCAGCGGCTTCAAGGGCTCGTCCCGCTGAAAAGCTTGCCTCGACGACGCTTGCTTCTCCGTGATCCAGCGATGCGTGAGCTTCGCTGAAGAGATGAAAATCAGTTGAATCAGCCTACTCGAGCTCCTTTTATAGGGGATGGCCACACCCGTTTCGGCGGGATGTGACGAGGAGCGCGCGAAGCGCTCTCATTGGTCTGATGTTGCATCAGCCCTCGCTCGATAGGCTCATGCAGTTGCCGCAGAACAGCCAATGAGTGAGCGAGCCGTCTCGCCATGGCTGTGCACTGCTGCAATGCGTTTTACAAATATGAAAATTAAGGATAATTTTGCTTCAGTATTTCGTGAAAAGAGACTTTTCCCGCAGCGTTTGTTCAAACGCAGTACGAGAGAACTCTCGTAAGAGAACTGTGATACATTTCCCTCGATTCTTTGATGAATAGAAAGTTCAAAAGATTTATTTTTATAGTTTAGACTGCCTCTGATGCTTTGAAAGCACCAAAGTGTTTCTTATTTGTGCAGTGACATTATAGTTGTGCTGCTTCAGTATGGAGAATTGTCTTGCTCCATTTTGCATCGTTTTATCCTTTAACAACAACGTTCACTCACTCTTTTGCACTGTAATTCTTTTTCTTGCATTTTTTTCTCCACCTGGTTCAATTGCTCCTGTTCTTCGGAGCTCTCTCTTTCTTCACCCCACTTCAGTGGGTCAGCTCGCCTCTATGCCCTTGACTGGGATGTATTGGAACATATTGCTGTGCTAAGTGTTAGCGACAGCTCTGGCTGATTTACTGTTCCGTTGGACCTCCTCTCCACCCTTTGATGCCCCCTGCGAGTAGCCCTGGTCTCGGGGAGGAGATGAGTTTGCGTGCTCTGTCTGGTTTACTGAGATCCAGGACGACTGGGGCGAGCTAGGCATAGAACCAGGGCTCCATTCTCTCACACACAGACAGGTCCATTGATTCTGCTGTCTGAGCTGTCTCTCTTCATAACGCAGATTACCCAGAAGCCTGACGCCTGCTCTCACTGTTTTCCTGGACCACTTTCTCACTCGTTCTCTCTCTCACTATGTCACCAGCTTCCTTCTACTTGGGCCCCGTTCATTTTTGCATTCTCATCCCGACCCATCCTTTTTCATCTTTTCTTGTCTATTCGGTGTCTAGTTCTTTTTCAATGTCCCACAACGACTTGTCAGTTCCAACCAGCTGTCTCTGTGTCACCGTCTTTCTATCTGCCTCTTCCTATTGTCATCTATCATTCCAGATTCTCAATCCCAGTCCTGTGCCTTCCTGAATCTCATTCTGAAATCAGTAAGAGAGTTTTGATCTGCTTATTCAACAGCAGATGTTTTTTTTTTTTTATTTGTGGACGGTGTGTTATTTTTGTATTATGTATATACTATTATAGTTATTATCAATATTTAGAATTATCTTTTATTTTTATATTTTCAATTTTCATTTTTGTAAATTTTTTAGGAATTTTGTTATGTGCTTTTGTCATTTTGTATTTTTTGTATTCATTCATATATTTTTTGGTAACACTTTACAATAAGGTCTCTTTCGTTAACATCAGTTAATGTATTAAGTAACATGAACTAACAATGAGCAATACATTTGTTACTGTATGTTTTTTTTTAGGTTAGTTCACAGTGGGTTACAAAATATTGATTATGAAATTATGATTTTAATAATGTATTAGTCATCATCATTATCAATCGGCTGAAAACAAAACGGGTTTGCAGTCGGTCACAAGTTTTCTCCATTCTGTTCGATTACTAGCAGCTCTTCGTATCTCGTCAGCAGTTGGTGGCATGTCGTTGTTGATTATGATGGGAGAAGTGGCGGTGGGAAGCCGAGTTGGTGGTATTTTTGTTGTCCTGTGTTATCGCTGCGTTGTCGGGTGTATACACCGTCATAAGCGAATTAATCGCACAGCGACGTGACAGAGACGGTTTGTTGCCCGGAATGGGTACTTCTTTTGTGACTTTCGAAGTAGTTTTATTTAAGCCATGCGGGTTACTAGCCCTACACAGCCGATCGCATTTTTTACGTCGTGCGCATGACTTGGCTGATTGCATCCTTTGATTTTCCTCTCAGGATGGGCGGTGAGGTCGCCACACTCTACGCCACACAGTGTAATGTATTAGTAATGTATTAGTAATGTATTAGTAAATGCTGAAATTAATATTAACTAAGATTCTTAAATGCTGTAACTAATTTTAACTAATAAAACCTTATTGTAAAGTGTTACCAATTTAAAACATATAAAAAAGGTTAAATCTCAAGAAAACTTTTAAGAAATGTTCAGGAATTATTTCACCAAATCTTATGGATCCTGGAGTTTATTAGCAAAAAATATCATTTTCTCAGGGACATGATATTTATTTATTGATTGATTTTGGTAGGAATTTGGGGTAATTTTTTTTATTTAACTATATACAGTATATAATTTTTTTATGCAAAATATATGTCACAATTCCTCCAAAAAATATATTTCTCCTTAGGTAGTAGCGCTGGTGATGGTGACACATATGAGTCACAGTGTTCCCAGATATGTGTGTTCAAGTTTGGCCTGCCCTGCGTCACATTCTGATCCCATTCTCCCATCCCTCTGCCATGCTGTCACATAAAGGCAAAATCCCATAAATAACAAAGTGACATTTCCCTTTGAGGGAAGAATAAACACTTCAAAGTGTAAGTAAGAAGCGCTTTTCTAGATGAGCATTGACTTATTAGTATGCAATTGTAGTTAGATAGTTAGTGGTGTAATGGTCTGCACAGTGTTTGTGTAAATATATTTAGTCTATACGTGTGAGTGCGTTTGTGATTAAACCTACTGTAATCATTACCCCATGTCATTGTTACACAGGGTAATCACATGCTGTATCATTTACATAATTGCAGGTGTTGTTTTAAAATATGTGCCAGTACGACAAGCAGATGTTCATTGTATCCCATAATGCTCCTCTGATGGCCTTGCACAGCATAACGAGTCACATGGAGTGTAATTACAAGACAGAGAGAGTAACAATTATTTCACAGCGACAAAAGAAACAGCTAAGCACTTCTGGGTGGCTTTTGGCAGCTCACTTTTGTTTCAGCTTTTGAGATTTATATAAGTGAGATGGTTCGTTTACATTAGTATTAATAATGCAGGGTTCCCACAGGTCCTTGAAATCCTTGAAAGTTTGTGAATCTGAAATTTTTTTTTCAAGGACCTGGAAAGTTTTTTTAAATAAACATGCATAGATACATGTCCTTGGAAGTGCTTGAATTTATTTTGTGCAAGAAGTTTTCTAAAAAAATTCCATATTCACTCCGGTCCGCTAATGTGTTATTTCGCCAACACTTCATGGCCTATGCAAACTAGCTTGCTTGATTTACGTTAGTTACGCACATTTACGTGTTGCGTTAAGTGTTTCCAGCATGAGGTACTTTGTGTTGTACGTTGCCATGATGTTCACACGCACACGAAACTACGATGGTACCTCAACGTTTGTTGTTGGACACAACAAATGTGTCCCCATATTAAAGGTCCCATTTTTCGTGTGTTTTTGAAGCTTTGATTGTGTTTACAGTGTGCAATATAACATGTGTTCATGTTTCGCCCGTAAAAAAACACAGTGTTTTTCACACAATTTACTTATCTGTATACCGCTGTTTTCACTGTCCTAAGAACGGGCTGATAAGTTCCTTGTTCTATGAAGTCCCTCCTTCAGAAATACGTAACGAGTTCTGATTGTGCCAGCGGTTCCTGTGTTGTGATTCGACAGCAGCTTAGCGCACGTTGCCCGGAAAGGTCACGCCTCTTACCATAACGTGGAGATGCGTGTGCTCAGGGAAGGCCAAACAAAGGTGATTGGACTCCGGGATGAAAATAACAGCGTCTCGACGACATGGCGACAAACACACTCTACAAACGCAACTCTTCCTCTTCTCCGTGGGAGCGCAACAAGACCACGCCCCCTTTTTTGTGTATTCCTGTGGGCGGAGGTTAGTCAAAAAACTGTTCTAGTGACGTCATTAAAGAAGGAAGTAGAGGGATGCAGTCCAAACCGGCCGTTCGATGTAGGCGACTTCTGTTAAATAAAATATCTCGCTTGGCATTGAACTTTGAGCTTTATAATTTTACAGATATTATTTATACTCTAACAACAACATTACACACTAACTAAAGTTTGAAACATGGGATCACGAAGAACGGGCCCTTTAAGTCCTTGAATTTGAGGGTATTGGACCCAAGTCCAATACAACTTTCAAGTCCTTGAAAGGTCCTTTAATTTGAAGTTAACCAATATGTGGGAACCCTGATGAGGTGTTAAAGGGATAGTTCACCCAAAACTGAAAATTCTGTCATCCTTTACTCACCTTCATGCCATTTGAATCTCAATTGATTTCTTTTTCTTCCCTGGGACATAAAGGGAAATATTGTGAAGCCGCCTACACAGCAAAAGTAGTAACGGTTGCAGTCAAATTAAAAATAAAGCACAAAAAGTATAGTTATTACTATAGTCTTCTGAAGCCATATGACAACTTTCTATGAGGAACAGACCTAATTCAAGTAGTTATTCCACGAATTTTACGAGGTGGCTAATTCGTACAAATTCATACGACCTCACTCGTACAAATTAACGCGATTTTTGCTAAATCGTGCATATTTTATGAGTTGCCAAATTTGTATGAATTCGTATGGATGACCTACCTACTTTGCTCACCATGATCGGTTTTGAGACGTGAACAATGACGTTTTGCGTGCATATTTCAGGACTGAAATATCTTTGAAAACAAGGTCGAAAGCAGCAAATAAAGATTGATTGTCTGATTTAACAAAAAAACAAAACAAAAAAAAAGACATAAAGGAGGTGAGTACGGCCTCTAAGAATGTAAAGCTTCATGTAGTCTTTTGTGACGGACTATAGAAAAGTAAGAAGCTATGGAATTGGGAGTAAAAGAGTGCATTAAGAAACCATGGAAACACGGCGTGCAAGGTTTAGAAAGAGAAATTACTCTTATTCCCATCTCTCCAATTCATTTTTCATGAAAGAAATGGCACATAAGGTACTGGAAATGAGAAAAAGAATGAAAGTAATAATGAGGTGGAGGAGGACAGAAAGAGAGGAGAGCGAAAAAGACTGGGCGAGTCAGTATAACAGTCACAGCTCTTGCTGAAGCCATTAATGTTTTTCAGCAGGTTGTTAAAGGTGTTATTGTGCTGCACTTGAGATCATTGAAGAAGGCCACCAGCAGTGTTAACCCTGCACTCCTCATCTGAACCGAACATGTCTTAGCTTTAGTTCAACTGCTCTCCCTTCCAATTAAACGTCAAATCCAATGACAATCTCTGGACAGTGAGTATTTTTGAAATGGCATAATATGATTCGACTTGCACAATTTCTTCTGTATGGACCACCTGGGTGGTCTACAGCCAAAATGTGCTGGTCATTATCACCAGACTGCCAAAAGTACATACAAAATATTACCATGTGTACTGTACTGTACTGTGTATATGGTTTTCAGTGAATAATGAGTTTGTTTTGTTTCCAGATATGCATTTCCCGATACGCAGATTTCAAATTTCTTATTTTTTTTAAATGCATAGTTTTTAATTTTTGAAAATGTGTTAAGACTACATAAATTACATTTTATTCATTTTAAAAGATTTTTTAAGAGATATAACCATTTTAAAATGTATAACTCTGTTCATGTTCTGGGTCAGTTTTGACCCTGATATCAACTGTGGCTTTATACTGGGTTTTTTTTTTTTTGGTTTTAAATAATTATATATATAAAATGTAATATATGTATATATATATATATATATAATATATATATATATATATATATATATATATATATATATATATATATATATATATTACAGATAAAGTATGAAGACTTAGAATATAGCACATCATGAGTTTTTTGTTGTTGTTGTTTGCCTTTTGTTTTATTGTCATTTTTGGAACTCTGCAGCAACCATCCTCATTCATTTTTATTGAATGGGAAGAGCAGCTTAAATTTTGCATGTCGTCTTTTGTGCTCATAAGAAGAAACGTCACAGGATTTGAAACCACATTAAGTAAATGAAAATTAACACAAAATTGGATTAAAATAAATAAAAAAAACACTAAGATGACACCAAATTACACAGTGAGGTCATGTGACAGAAGAACAATATAGCACTTCATAGTGTTTCACATATGTTAGATAGTATTATGCAGTATACAGTATATATTGTGCACAGCCAGTGTTCACCATCAAATGATGTGCTGACATTTTGTGCAGTGCAGTCATTATGATATTAAAGATATAAAAATGTATGGTGACACATGGTTATAGTGCGTTATTTTCGTAGTTAGACATTTCAGGTTTTTTTTGGTCCTTGAAGGGGAACACACTTTACAATGTGACAAGGACAGAGAATCACATGACTTTAATGTGGTGATGAACAAGACCTTCATACCTATATTATGACAAAATAAAGCAGCAGTTGTTAAAGTGAGGAGAATGTGAATAGTACATATAGTTCCTGAAAAGAGCTTAGAAAATGAGGATAAGATATGACATTGAGAGTAACACGTGAGAGACTGTGGCATGTGGTGTTCTGAAATGAGACCGCTTTTGCTGTGGTTTTTAAAGGCTGATGGAATACCATTAACCTTACGCTCAAAAGAAAAAAAAAACTGTACAACATTATTTATATTAAATGTTTAAATTAATATACATGTATTAAAAGTCACAGCAAATTCTTAGATGATTTTTTAGATCAAAACAATCAAACTAACTAATCAAGTGAGTTAACTAATACACTAACACTAACAAGAAATGCTACAAATTCAAATTATTCGCCAAAAAATGTCTCGCTCAGACATCATTTCGCCTTTTGATCATGTGAAAATCAGTGACTTGAGAGTGGTGATGTTTGAGTGGGTGAGTTGTTTACTTTGTAATTATTCTGTCCATCTTCACCAGTTTGACACATTCAGCTCGATTTGCATGTTATGCTGTTAACAGCATGATCAGCCAATAACAGCGACAAGGATGAAAACTCCTTCTGAAACATAATCTTCTGGTAAAATAGTGTTTTAGAGACATTTATTTGATCATGTTGTTTTTTTTTATTTTTTTTATTTATTTTTTTGTCCTGCCTCTCTCATAGAAAGCCCTGATGGGAGTATGAGTGATTCTAATGACATAGCACAGTGTATACTGGTTAAATGCCAGTGTATCCCCACCATCAGTCAACTGATGAGGCCTTCAGTGGTGAAGTGTTTTAAAATAAATGGAGAGTTTATGATTCAGCTCTTGTACAAGCTATTAATGTTTTTCATCGGCTGGTTAAAGCTGTTATTTTTGTGCATTTAAAGAGTCAATGAAATGGTGTGATGAACACAATTTTCTTTCCGTTGTTGTTCTTATTATAAAAGGGGTTGGGAATATTGAAGAGATTTTTTGAAAAGCCAATAGCCTTTATTTTATGCCACAGCCTGGCAAAACCAGGGATCAAGATGTGTCTACTTAACATGGTCCAACTATTTTTTTTTTAAAGTATAGATATTGGTCAAAGACTTTAAATATACAAAGACAATGCAATCATACTACTTATGAATGGGAGAAAGCACAATGCTCAATATGGTGGAATTGCTTATGACTGCACAGTATGTGCATTGGCTGGTCTAGCATGAAAAATAAGCTTTATTAACGCTATTTGAACATAAGAAACAACATTTATTTTGTTGATTTTGTTTGCTGATTTGAAATCTTATTTACTGTAAATCGGAGTTTGGCAAGAAGTCAAAGGATTCCCCCATTCAAGTACTATATCAGTATATTATAATGATTTCTGAAGGGTCATGTGACACTGAAGACTGGAGTAATGATGCTGAAAAATCAGCTTTGCATCATAGGAATAAATTACTTTTTAAAATATAATAATATAGAAAACAGTTATTTAAATTGTAATACTATTTCGCAATATTACTGTTTTTACCATATTATTAATAAATGCATAAATAAATGCAGCTTTGGAGCATAAGAGATAAGAGACTTTTTTTCTTTTTTTTTCAGTAAAGTACCCCTATTATGCTATTGTAAAGTTTTGGAGTCTCCTACAACAGGTTTAAATGCATCAAAGGCCAAAAAACTGTTTCATGTTCTCATAATATAAATTTGCACATCACCACATTTTCAATGATTCTCAAACGACTCGTCAGATGAATCATTCTCTCTAAATCCCTCCTTTCCGCAAGCTACTCTGCTCTGATTGGCCAGACAGTGACAATGACGTCGATTTTACCATATCAATGCGAGCGTGAGTCCGATGATGAAACACTGGAAGAATTAATTCAACCCGAACCTCCATCGCAAGGACGACTCGAGCACGACGTTTCTCAGTGATACAGTTGCAACTGTAATTCCTCACCATAAACATTAACAAGTGCATGTCCATCAACAAACCGATTATTTTACTTTACCGAGTATTTTTGTAATATATTGCGGTGAACACGTGGAAACTGTATCAATAACTGTGCATGTATGCAATGTATACATTAGCCGAGCTCCAGTGTGAATGATCTGATGTAACATAAACGTTGGTAAAACAAATCTTGCTCCAAGCTTAATCTTTCCTCAAAGTAGTGAGAACGACAGACAATCTGCATTAATAGACACAGTTATAGGTAATAGTGGCCCACAACTGATTAGCAGAAGTATTTAAGTAAGACAGTGATAACGTGAGTTAGCCAGTTAGCAGGAGACCTACACAATATAAAACTCAAAACTAAGTATTTTGAATACCATCTTCCAAGAGCAAGCGGTTTGCGAATCCTGCATTGAACTCCGAGATTTGAGAAGCAGTCGTCAGTAAAATAAAGGGAACACAGCAAAAGTTTAAGATTAGACTGCTGTGGTATCATGGTAAAGATGAACTTCAACCACTGATTCTTCACATGCTCGTTCTTGGGCAGTGAAAAAAAAAAGCTGGCTTTACTTTCACATTGTAGAGCGTCTTCTCAACACGTTGCTATCCAGTGTCCACAGGAATCAGCTGCAGGTTTGAGGTTCAAGTTTTCCCTGGTGTCTGCGCGCGCAATATGTGGGCGGGCAATATGCTAATGTTTCGTCTTGACGTCACAACGAAAGGGCTTATGACTCGTTTGAAAAACAATTCATTTCATTGACTCAGACTCGACTCTTACTTTAGAAAGATAATAACTTTATATACGGTGCACTTTCAGATTTAAAACTTTGCAGGATATTTTCATTCACTTAGAGCTATGTTACACACTACATGAAAGGTCATTTTCAAAAATCCATAATAGGGGCCCTTTAAATAAAAAAAAATAAAAATAATAATAATCCTACCAACCCTAAATTATGGTACAGTATTTTATAGGAATGCAATATCTGCCATTTTTTGCTTATCGGCCATAACATGAAAATAATGATTGGCTTTTCTTTTTTTGGCTGAATTTTAATATTGGTTTACCCCTGTAGTTTGATTATTGGTTGCATTTCCTGCAACATATGGTTGTAAATGATAAGTACTGTGCCTCTGATAGGAAATCTAAACATTTATCAGAGCTTTGAACCACAGGAGACACACACGCACACACACACTCACACTCGTGTGAGTGTGTCGAACAGCCATTAGTCCTCATTGATAGAGTGAACCTTTACTCTTTGCAGTGTTGTGCTATGATTGCCCTTATATGGGTGTTGACCTTGGCTGTCTCTTTCCTTTAATGGATGGATTTGTTCTTTCAGGCCATGAGGGAGCGATAATTCTCTCTCTCTCTCTCTCTCTCTCCAATCTTTTACTTCCTGCAGCTCACACTTACATTTCTGCTTTTATAACGTGACATGTTGTATAGGTCAGATCCCTAGCTTCTCCTCTTTAGTGCAATCAGCAAAAACTCATTTAAATGTTTCATTAGGCTATATTTGTGATTTTTTTTCCATCTTTGTATACATTTTTTATTTCGTTTCTTTTTTTCTTTCTTGCTTTTGGGCCTAGGGGTGGCGATGGCGAAGTGGTAGGGGAAGCTGCTATCACTTTTAGATGTTTGCAATTTTGGTAACACTTTACAATAATGTCTCATTTGTTAGCATTAGTTAATGCATAAACTATGACCTAACAATGAGCAATATATTTGTACAGCATTTAATAACATTTGTTAAAATCACCATGAAATCAAAATGGACAATTCCTAATTTTTTACAGAATCTTGCTATATATGGTGCTATATATTTATCCAAGGACATTATTTGTTTTAATTTATATACAGTAACCTCGTAATCTTTCTTCAAAGACGTTTACACTACGTACACTACCCCCCGGGCGAATGCATTTTCGACTACGTCTGGTCAAGTGGTCGAAAGCTCAAAACTTTTTATACCCCTATATCTGTAGCGTCGTCCTCTTGTTATTGGATCAACCAAAACGCATTTTAATACCAGGTGTACACACTTGGGACTAAACTGACTGCAAACTGGCAACTTCCTATGATCCAATAAATTGCCAAATAAAGTCCTGCCCTACAGTTTTTTTTTCTCATTCTAGAAGCCGATTCACTAGGATATGGATTCACAGCTATGTGTTATGAAATGCCAGACTGTTTGATTAGCTTGTAATGTTGGTGTTCAGCTAATTATCAGCTCATTATTTGTCTGAGACATAATTTAAGTTGTTAATAATTAACAGGGTAACAGGTGTATTAGAGATCGTTTTAACAGCCCTACACTTCACGTATGCAAATATTTCCCCAAAATGTTGCCGCATTGTTGTAGGAATATGTAAGTGCATAAGTCTTTCTCACAAGTATGAGGGGCCGTACAAGCCAAAATCCATTCTTCTACTCTCGCACACATACATTCTCCTTTCACATACATACATTTCTACTCTCGCACACATACATTCTCCTTTCACATACATACATTTCTACTCTCGCACACATACATTCTCCTTTCACATACATACATTTCTACTCTCGCACACATACATTCTCCTCTCACACACATACATTCTCCTTCCACAAACATACATTTCTGCTCTCACACACACATACATTCTCCTTTCGCATACATACATTTCTGCTCTCTCTCACACACACATTCTCCTCTCACATACATACATTTCTACTCTCACACACACTTACATTCTCCTTTCACATACATACATTTCTACTCTCACACACACTTACATTCTCCTTTCACATACATACATTTCTGCTCTCACACACACATACATTCTCCTTTCACATATATTTCTTTTTTTGGTATCCATTGCTTCCTCTTTAAGCAGGAAGTCACACTCAGACCAGGAAATACATATGCAAGACTTGCTCAGCTCACAGCTTTACAATGATGCTATTCAAAGTAATCCTGCTTTCTTTCCAAGTACAGTTTTTACTTTTGGGAGTAAGTAGCAATGAACATGAAATCAGACAATTTTTTATTAATGTACTGGAATGTATTGACCAAATGCAAAGAGAAGCAGATTCTTTTGTGCATGATAGGCTGCATAGAGAACTCAGTGATCACATTCAAACCCTGTGTGGATTTCTGTCAGTCTCAAGATTTGTTGAGGATTCAAGAAATAGAGCAGCAGTAAATACATTGGAGTCCTTATATGGATGTCTGAATTTAGTGCAGACTGCTTATGAATCCAGACAAAGAGTCAGGTCTGAGGACAGATATGTCCTGTTGCCTCCACCTGTCATTACTGGACATCAGGGCAGACCTCGATACAGCATTTCAGGAGAGCAAATTTCTCATTTGGTATCCCTGGGAATGAATTGGCAAAGCATTTCAATGTGCTTAGGCGTAAGCTCTCGGACTCTGTACAGGCACAGACAGCAGCTGGGTGTTCAGCCACTGGTGTATGCAACACTATCAAGTGACAACCTGAACAGAGTTGTTGGTGAAATTCTTCAGTCGACAACAAACGCAGGAGAACGATATGTGCATGGGAGCTTGAGGTCACGCGGGTTACGCATTCAAAGGTGGCGTGTCAGACAGAGTCTACAAGAAGTCGATCCTATTGGACGATCGTTCAGAAGACGGCGTACAATCCGACGACGAATTTACAGTGTTGCAACTCCAAATCAATTATGGTGAGTCAATTCCTTAAAGATCAAATTAGTGTAAATGAAGTAGCACAAAGTCAAGAGTCGGTTTCTCACAATCCACTTTGACGTGATGGAAGTAGCAGCATACGTCTTAGGTCCAGTACAAAATCGGGTCTCCAGACTACGACCAAATATTTATTTAGGTCGTGCTGGCGCGACGATAACGTTGCCGAGCAGAGAATGCAAACTAAATGAAAGCGGAACGAAAATGCTTTACTCGTTTGTGCTTCACGGACCGTTTATTAGTTCGGACCAATAATAAACAGCGCAGCGCCCCCGAACTCGCCGCCGATATCAATCATGCGACACTGTTACTAGGAGATCCAGACTCTGGAGGTCCAGTGAAGAAATCCATTGAATTCGCCTCAGAATTAATAACATAATCGCTAATAGATCCAGTTAGAAACATTCCGATTCGGCGCTGAGTTCTCTGTTATAAACCATAGATATCAGATCAAACAGCGCTGACGTGGAAACAAGAGAAAGACTTTCAGTCCACAATTCAGCAACATTCACCATGGATTTAGGCTAATGTAGGAACTCTAACCATAATTATGGTATTGTGACAGAAATAGTAAACGCTTACAAGTACTAGACATCTTTTTCCAGCACTTCAAAACTATAATATCATAAATAAATGTTATTTTTAATGTGATGACCAACAAAATTTTTTTTTTTCATCCTTCAAAGATTGTCCTAAAACAAATTTTTTTAAGATGTAGGAAAACTCTTATGTAAACACTTAAATTATTACAATTAAATTACCATTGTAAACAGTAGGATGCTTATTGGCTATTTTCACTCCCTAATATATATATTTTTTTACTCGTTTTGCTTTTTAATTAACATTAAGACATTATGAATGATAATAATTATATTAATAATAATTATATTCTACAGCCTAAATTGAGCTTAGTGCTTTATTGTCAGCCCCAGTGCTACCATATTTTTTTGTAGAACTCGGTGTCTGCGGTGCTGTGAACTTAAAATAAAAATGCACATTGCAATATCTGTGTGTTAAGTCTGTTTATTATTAAAGAATTTGTCAGTATTACAGTTATTTTGGGGGAAATTTGAATAATTGCATTGCAAGCTGATTTAAGGTGTGCCCCTAAATTTTCTGCTTGCACTCCTAAAATTTTCAGTGAGGGGCTACTACAGTGCTCCTAGTAAAAAAAGTTAGTCTGGAGCCCTGAAAATTTCTGAAACACACTGTTGAAATGATCGTAGCACCAAAACACACCTGTAGCCAGTCAGCAGTGGTGACTTGACTACAGAAAAATGGACAAAGCATCAAAAGCCAAATAGATCATAATACTCTCGCTTCAATTTCTCTTAGGCACATAGACGGAAACCACAAACTTGTGAGATGGAGGATGGTGTTCCATGGCTGTGTTGATGGTTTCAGTCGTACCATTATCTACCTTGCTTGTCTAGACAACAACAGAGCCTCTAGTGTTTTGTCACAATTCATTGCTGGAGTTCAGAACTTCGGAATGCCATCTAGGGTGAGGTGTGATCATGGCCTTGAAAACACTGGTGTTGCCCGTTTTATGCTTTACAGGTTAGGATTAAACAGTCATAGTGTTATTACTGGCAGGTCAGTGCATAATCAAAGAATTGAGAGGTTATGGGCAGAGCTAAATCGAGTAGTGTCATTTCATTTTGTTAATCTTTTCAACTTTATGGAGGAGCATGGTGTGTTAGATTCACTTAATGAGCTTCATTTATTTTGTCTTCACTATATTTATTTGCCACGAATTCAAAGAAGTGCTGCTGAATTTCAGAACCAGTGGAATAACCATGGTCTATCAACTCAAGGGGGGCAAACTCCTCTTCAGCTGTGGCAAAGGGGCATAGTCAACAATGCAGGAATGCATAATCCAAGTATGAATGGTATTTATGACACAGACATTGGATTTGGTATTGATGACAACATAACACTCTCAGACTTACAGACAAATAATAATGTTGTTGTTCCATCAATTAACATTACTATCAGTGACACAACAATGCATACACTTGAGCAGACTTATGATCCATTTGAAGATGATGGAAATCATGGTATAGATTTGTTTTGCAACCTTGTGCAATTTCTAGAAGAAAGGCATTCCTAAAATCCACATACATGTAAAGTACAGGCCAAAAGTTTGGAAACATTACTATTTTTAATGTTTTTGAAAGAAGTTTCATCTGCTCATCAAGCCTGCATTTATTTGATCAAAAATACAAAAAAATTATAATAAAAAAAGTAATATTGTGATATATTATTACAATTTAAAATAATTGTTTTTCAATTTATTATACTTTAAATTATAATTTATTTCTGTGATGCAAAGCTGAATTTTCAGGATCATTACTTCAGTCTATCACATGATCCTTTAGAAATCATTCTAATATGATGATTCATTATCAAAGTTGGAAACAGTTCTGCTGCTTAATATTTTTTCATAACCTTTGATACTTTTTTAGGATACTTTGATGAATAAAAAGTAAAAAAAGAAGCAAATGTTTTAAAATTAGAAATCTTTTATAATTTGGGGTCAGTATTTTTTTTTGTTTCTTTTTTTGAAATAATCAATACTTTTATTCAGCAAGGATGTGTTAAATTGATAAAAAGTGATAGTAAAGAAGATTTATATTATTAGAAAATATTTTTTTTTTATTTTGAATAAATGCAGTTCTTTTTAACCTTTTATTCATCAAATATATTAGGCAGCAGAACTGTTTCAAACACTCATAATAAATCAGAATATTAGAATGATTTCTAAAGGATCATGTGATAGACTGGAGTAATGATCCTGAAAATTCAGCTTTGCATCACAGAAATAAATGATAATTTAAAGTATAATAAATTGAAAACCAATTATTTTAAATTGTAATATATCACAATATTTTTTTTTTCTGTATTTTTGATCAAATAAATGCAGGCCTGATGAGCAGAAGAAACTTATTTAAAAAAACATTAAAAATAGTAATGTTTCCAAACTTTTGGCCTGTACTGTATAAAAAAGGGAACCAATTCCTCCCCCCTCAACTGATATGCGATTCGACAAATAGCCTAAAAGCACATCCAACCGAAAAGGTCAACACAAAATATTGATTTACTGTAGATGTGTAATCCAAAGAAAAATGAAGAACACATTACCATGGTTTGTGATAGCTTTAATAGTTCAATTATTGTTATAGCTTTATGTTGATAGTTTTAGTTTTCTTCCATTTCATGGATCTTTGCGGTGTATGGGATAAGACCTTTATCAGTGTGGTTCTGAGCTGAAAGCTCTGTGTTTACATTTTACGTGTCTTTAAATGTTCTTCTTTAAAAAAAACATGTAAAACTATGAAACCATTTTATTAAAGTGTTTGGATACTGAGAAATCAAATTGACTGAAATATTATTTATTTTAACATTTGATGCCCTTTGTTGAATAGGATGATTAACAACATCAACATGCCAAATTCATTGAAGTCTGCAATAGGTTAAGTGTTTTTTTTTGCCTTCACTTAAATTTCTAAAAATCTGAACTGTAGTTAGTAACGTTACCACTTTACTGTGTTAAAGATACAATGAAAGTGGATTTTGCAACAAATTGTACGATCCACCCCAAAACACGAGTCAAGAACTGTATTGAAATTATTTAACTGCTGACTCTTTTCTTATTTATCTGTGTGAACTTGATCTTCAAGGGATACTCCACTTTAAAATGAAAATTCTGTCATCATATACTCACACTCATGTTGTTTCAAACCTGTATGAATTTCTTTCTTCTGCTGAACAGAAAGTAAGATATTTAGAAGAATGTCAGTAACCAGACAGTTTCTGGTCCCATTGACTTCCATAGTCGGAAAAAATATATACTATGGAAGTCAATGAGACCAGAAACTGTCTGGTTACTGATATTCTTCTAAATATCTTCCTTTCTGTTCAGCAGAAAAAATAAATTCATACAGGTTTGAAACAACATGAGGGTGAGTATATGATGACAGAATTTTCATTTTAAAGTGGAGTATCCCTTTAAAAGATAAAACTGAGATGGAGGCCTATCCATAAGTTATTTTATGCCAAAACCATGGGTATTGCCCAATGCAAAGTCCATGTTTTCCTGAAAGTCTCTGTAGGTGGTGTGCAGTGGCAACTTTAAACAATTGATGCAGGTGTTTGCAATGGGCAGTTTAGAGTTAATTTCTGCATCATGCTCTTGGTGAAGAAATTCAAGTGAAGGTTGTGGAGAGAAGCCTATTGGTGGAACAGTACTGGCTCCAGTGGCAAAGGCAAGAATTGTTTCCAGCTTCTGTATTCCTTCTTGATCTAGAGAAAAGCAACACATCAGAAATCAGATTTTGAAAAACTGCATGCATCACTAATATTTAAGGGTTAGTTCACCTAAAAACGAAAATTCTGTCAGTAATTACTCACCCTCATGTTGTTCCAACCCCGTAAGACTTTCGTTCATCTTCGGAACACAAATTAAGATATTTTTGATTAAATCTGAGAGCTGTCTCACTCCTCCATAGGCTTCTGTTATTGAAACTTGCCGCCTCGGAAAGTTAGTAAAGACAATGTTTAAAATAGTCCAAGTGACTATAGTGGCTCAACTATAAGTTTATCAAGCGACGAGAATACTTTTTGTGCGCAAAAAAACAACAAAAATAACGACTTTTATTCAACTATTCATTTTTGTCTGTGTGAGCCTCTGAGTTCACGTAGTGTAACAGCGCAGTGCTTCTGGTTTGTACGTCAGCACGTACGATCACTATTGGCCGACGCTGGTCATGTGTGTGATGCGTGTGATGTACAACACAGAAGCGCTGCGCTGTTACACTTTACACTGCGCTGTTAAATTAAAAAATATCTTAATTTGTGTTCCGAAGAAGAACGAAAGTCTTATGGGGTTGGAACAACATGAGGGTGAGTAATTACTGACAGAATTTTCATTTTAGGGTGAACTAACCCTTTAAAGTCCCTGTAAAGTCAAAATTAAGTATGTGTTCTGAGTTTGTCACACCACAGAAAAAGGTGTTATTAGCCACCCAGCCAAATTTGAATGATAAAAAAGCCGGCAAGTCCATAAAATAAGCTATCAAAATCTTGAAAAAATGAGCAGTAGTCTCTGCTCTCAAACGCTGGGGGCGTGTCCGCTGGCTGCGCTGAAACCACGCCCACTCGCAGGAAAGCTGCCGTCGCCACACTCAACTGTCACCGCTACAGCCGGAATGGATGCTCCTAGGTTTTACAAAGCCATACATGTTCGAGCCTGGATTACCTACTATAATTATAACATAAGCATACAAGACAACTTACACTCATTGGTGGGCTCGCACTGCCGACGATGGCACCAGTTGTCGGCGCGACGGGAGGATGAAGGCCGAGGCGGGAGATAGTCGGCTCGGCCCCATTCACCAGTAACAGCGGGTTATCAGTGAATCCCAGTTGTCTCCGACGAAAGTTTATAAAACTATCCCGTGTAAAATTACCACTACAGAGGCGGGTTTTGGCGGTGATCCTCAGCTGTCCATCAAGGTGGCTCTTCACAAAATTAATCCACCTCTTCTTGATCGTTTTTCAGAAATTTAAATAAGGACACCGATCTGTTTTGTACGTGATCGCATCCAAGTAGTACGCATTTCCGTGACGAAGGCATAGCTAGCTAGTAAACTGTAAGCTGTAGTAACTAATAGTCCTGACAGTGACTCGCGATCGGCAAACTGATGTGAATGAATGTGCTCTATTTATATTGTTAGGGGAGGGGCAGCGTCAGGGGCTCCAGTGCGTCATCAAGTAGGGGCGTGTCCAGGAGCTCAGGGGCTCCAGTGCATCATCGAGCCCCCGTTTTAGCCCCGCCCAAAAAATCCGGAACACAGCAATGGTGAAAAACTGTTTAACGGTCTAACTCCACAATTCAGTACTTCACAGTTCACAATCTTTGTAATATGTTTTAGCAATACATTTCTAACATTTATAATGTGTTTAGAATTTTTTTTTAGAATTGCCTTTACAGGGACTTTAACTGATATACAAATGACACGATGCAGTGCATTATCAATTTCGAATGAGAAGACATTTCATTTTATACAAATGCTTAAAACTTTTACCTTCTGCATCTGTAAGGTAGTCTCTCCAGAAAGGAACGACAATTTCTTCAGTACGCCTTCTATTGCTGCCAACTGGAGATAGGCGAATGTTAAAGAGGCTATCAACCAGATCAGCTGTGAGGGTTGTAGGAGACCAGCATAGAAGGGGGCGAAAACTCTCCGGGTGAGCTTGTATTTTGTCCAGCACACCAAGTGTTTTAAGTCCATCACGAAATCTTGGAAAAAATCAGTTTAAGTTGACAGTTTTGTTTTAATTGGTGACTTAAGTTGACAAAGTCTATGTACATTTACTGTTCTTCAGGTTAGTTACAACACTAAAGTATGCATGTCAAATTCATAATTATAAAAGTGCTATCAAGTATAGCACACTAAACGCTTACATAAATGGTCCACAGAAAACCATGAACACAGTCTGCATGGATTTCAGTTCCTTGTTGGAAAAGCAAAAAAACTAAGGGATACCTCTCGAAAGGACCACGCACTCTGTGTATCACTTGGAACATCAGGATGTCATCTACAAGCTGATTCTTGTCTTCCAACCTTCGCAGTGGCCTCAGGCAGCCAGTAGTGGCCAAATACTCCTCGAGTGGCTCAGTTGATTCTAGCAGTTCTTCAAATGATTTACACTCATCGATCTACCAATAGTTGTAATAAACAAACATTTTAAATTTCTAGTGTAGAAACAGACACATAAACCACAACATATTGTAAAACTGAGAAAACAAATTACCCTTTTAATTTTTTCGTGCAGGTCACTATCCGCAATATCTTCCAAAACTGGCTTAGCCAATTCTGGGCCATCAACAAGGGAAGAGAAGAGGGTTGGGGACAGAAAGCCTGCCGGAGGACCGCCGTGTACAAGGCTAACTGCTATGGCCCTGCCTGCAATGAAGTACCGGTCCTCTCTCATGGCTAGAGAAAATAACAATATTATGAATGTGAGACAGTGCATGCATACAAAGACTTGACATATACCCGTGATTTTTAATGTAATAAATAATCAATGCTGTGAGATTACGATCAATGCATACCAGTACTGTCAAAGGCCAAGTTCATTTTATCTTCTTCTCCCTCAAACATTGGAGATAGTAGCAAAGCCTCCATTAGAATTCTTAGAAATTCTCTTCTTGGTCCACCTAAGTCCACAGCCTCCTCAGGTACACCCATATCATCAGAAAACCTGACAGAAATCGTGTGACATGGATCGTATGTCCCTCGTTTAAAACCTCTAATGGCTCCATCCAGGACTGATGATCGATTAATGTTAAATTTGCATTTCTTCTGATGGTTTATTTTTTTTGCAAGATCTTGCAAAATATCTTTTGGTGGCACTGGACATCCTGTGATCTTTCTAAAACAAACAAGATAAATGTAAGTTACTATGCTTTTAAGAGAATGGTATGCGTTTTGTTCAAGATCATTGACGATTTTGAACTTTGAACAATCTGCACAACATCTGTTGACTTTAAGGGGCAATAAACACATCATATGCATGTAAATTAGCAGGTGACACACCCCTTCACTACATTCAATACAGACCTGTAAACCAATAAAACCTAAATAAAACTATAAAACATAAATAAAAGCAAAATCACAACAACAAAACTGCATCTTTGATATTGGCTACCATAAAATGTTTGAATTTGGACTAACCTTTCACTCTGTAGGCTTGCAAGTATGGCCTGATTCAATTCCTCATCATCAGAAGACATGTCAGACAGTGCAGACATTACTGTAAGATAGTTATCATAGTTCCCTGATTGATGGTGTGTTGAGGTAGAGGGTAATGCGGAACTGCTGCTCTGGATAGGTGAGAAATTTTGGCCAGTAAGATCCATAAGAGGTGGATTAACTGAAACACCTCCTCTAAATGATGAGGTAGAAGGCTGAATGGAGGTGGAAGGGTAGATTTCCAGTGAGCACACTGGCAGCTGGCTAGACAAACTGCTTGCCGAATTGCTGCTGTGGTTTGGGGAGCTGATTCTTTGATTGGTCAAGGCAGGAGTTTGAGAGAATAATGCTCCAGACCCAAGTGACGAATCAAAAGATTGAACTTCAGGAGTACAGTTTGGTGGTGAGTCAGAGGTGGGAGCCATCAGACTGTTGTAACTTTGTCTATTTTGTGTCAAAGATGAGGAGCGCAGCTGCCTTGGTGTACCACTGTTTTCCTCACAGTTGCTGTCTTCACTGGTAAAGCCTGTAATATCATCCTTGGAAATACATAAAAAAAACTTTTTCAGATACAAAAATGTTCAACAGTAAACTGAACAGTACCTGTAACCACTAAGATTTCTGATTGTATTTCTAACAATTACTTCTGCTGTCCCCTTCTATTATAAGACCTCAGTTAGTTAAATTCCTTTATTTTGAAGCAGGCATACTAACGCTGCACTAGTTTATATGAGCAAATCCAAAAACATAGTTCCTTAATATGTTCATAACTACAAAGCAGAAATTAAATATTATCTCAGAGATGACTGAAAACATTTAATCTGCTCCAATTAAGGGTTAATAGGGCCCAAGCCCTCTAAGGGCGAAGGCCCTATTGTTCTCTTAAAGGTGCAATGTGTGATATTTCTGAGGATCTATTGACAGAAATGCAATATAAGATCCATAACTATGTTTTCAGTGGTGTACAAAGACCTCACTTAATGAACCGTTATGTTTTTAATACCTTAGAATGAGTCATTTATATCTACATAACCGCGGGCACCCCCCTTCTATGAAGGTCGACATATCGTGACATCATGTTTCTACTGTAGCCGACAGCGAACAAACAGCGCTACAGAGCGCGTTTCGTCACTAACTTGAATGAGAAGCAGCAGAAAAAGACACAGCAGAATACTCAGGTTGTCCCTGACTCTACAAACGTGGAGAAAAACATGCTGTCTGAACGACGCCTCGGACATCGTAACGTTAGCTATTTCACCATACCTAGCTGCTTTGATGCTCTTATCCATAGCTCTTATCTTATACTAACTAGCATGGAAACAAGCTATGGTAAAGTCAGTGAATAAAAGACTAACACAATGATGAACAAGTAAAATTAACAATCGCAATAACATGTGGTTTTACTGAATAATTAAGTAAATATAATTTAATATAAAATATAATATAAAGAAACATCATTGCTTGACTTGCTACTCTCTGCTGACTCAGGCGACGACATCTTCCGTTCCTACGTCGGCCACCTTAGCTTCTCCTTCGAGTTTTCAATTTGAGGGATACGCAGTGAGTAACTGACTGTTTGCAATTCACAAACCTCACCACTAGATGTCGCTAAAAAAAAAATATATATATATATAAAAAAAACCACACACTGCACCTTTAAGGATTATTATTATTATGTTCAGGGTTTGGGGGAATTTTGGGGCCCTTAACGTGCTCAAAAACTCTTGAAAGTTTGAAAGCCGGGCCAAAGCTGGTACACAGGCGTGACAGGCGGGCTCTACGGCGCCCCCTATAACGGGATCAGAAATCTTTGACACATACAAGAACATTTCTTTATGCAACTCTATAAACACAGATCTCATTGAGCCAAACAAATTCCGCACAATGCATTACATTAGCTACGGCCAACAAGAAGTTGGCTATTTAGGTTTGTTTGGAAAACGCATGCTCTAAAATTCGATATACTTCTAGGGAATTAATCTGATCGCCACCAAACTTGGTCAACATGAAGTCATGACATTGAGGATGCTAAATTGAAGAAGGCTTCTTGATATCTCGAACGGTTTGGCTGTGGCGTTCAAACGAATTAATGGCGCGAAAAGGGAAACAGGAAGTGTGTTATAACTTCTGCATACATTAACTGACTTTGATGAAACTTCAGTTGTATGTTCATCGTAGCAGGCTGATTGCATGGATGTAAGACAAAGTTATAGCTCCACCAACTGGCAGCTGCTGCAGTAAATGTGGCGTATTCATACCAGGTTTAAATTCATTTTGCCCGCCGTGCAGAGTTGCCCTAAAGCCACCAGAGTGGCAGTGGCACCGGCACTGGGCTTGTGCCCATCATCGCCACTTGCAGCTGTATTTGTTATTACAATGCTCTGTAGGTCAATTCAAATGTGATGTAACTTACCAAAATTGGCTTTGATGGTCTAATGTACAGGGCTTTTGATTTATATATTTTATGTATGAGACTCGCATCCAGCTCCTGTCCAGCGCGCAGTTTGGGTGAAATCAATTTGTGGCCACATGCCATCAGAAACTCTATGCTGAAAAACATAAAAATTTC
Source organism: Scardinius erythrophthalmus (assembly GCF_964197995.2). NCBI lineage: Eukaryota > Metazoa > Chordata > Actinopteri > Cypriniformes > Leuciscidae > Scardinius > Scardinius erythrophthalmus. The sequence goes on along the minus strand of NC_138223.1, from coordinate 11,368,045 downwards.
ATGCAACTTTCACAGCTGGAATTGACATTACCTTTAAATTCTTTATTATAATAAAATTATATCACAGGTTGGACTTCGTAAAACAAAGTACATGTGGTTACCTCACATCAGCAGAGAGCTTTTCTCCAAAGGCATCCCTTATTTGTTCAGCAACAGTCCTCTGGTCCCAGGATTTCTGGAATTCAAATCCATTCAATATATGTCCTTGTTCATGCAACTGTTGCTTTGTGCGATGCTTGACAACGACACTGCTTGATGGCGTTGGAAGTAGTATGACATCTTTGTTGAAAGTATCATGAAAATGTGTTTTGGCCCTAGAAAACAAAGCAGATATTAATTGAAATTTGTACTCATCAAACATGACAAAATTTAGGATGATATATTTTTACATTCATACCACAGCTATTAAAAAAAAGTTGGTGATCATTAATTTTATTCATTTCCTTAAACACTACCCTAAAACTGGTGACAGGGAGTACATCAAATCACTCCATAGTCCATACATTTAAATTTAAATTAACAAGCTGATGGAAGACACATAATTAGGGTGCTTTCACACCTGCCTCATTTAGTTCGGTTGAATCGCACTAGAGTTTGTTTTCCCCATTGGTGCGGTTCGTTTGGGCAGGTGTGAATGCGGCAATCGCACTCGGGTGCGCACCAAAAGCGGACCAAACAAGCGTACCGAGACCTGCTCAAAGAGGTGGTCTCGGTACGCTTTGAAACGAACTCTGGAGCGGTTCGTTTGTGGTGAGAACGTGATCCGACCTCGAACAGAACCAACTGCCAAAGAACTGCGCATTTTTGGACTAAACCAGTTGCCGTAGTCAGCTGCGCTGTGATTATGGGATGAGGAGAAATGTTTGTTGACAGTTTGCACTCACAGACAAACTTGTGAGGAGGTGCGGAGCCTGATAGAAATAATTAACAGCTGCATCCTCGCTTCATTCTCAAATATTATTGTTTGTCTGAAGTGGTGTAGACAAACTATATAATAAAATATGACGAAGGATACAATCAGCCCACGCAGTCGTCTCTCCATAGTAAACAGTGGTGTGTTATTTGCCGGATTTTCCCGCACGTTAATTCTGACCAAACGAAGTGCAGTTATGTAAATGCGTTAAAGACACATCTGGCCAGTGAGTGGTGTGGATGTTGTCACGTGACTGCATTTTGGTTCGTTTTATCAACTCATAAACTGATTCGGACCAGAGCGATCAGTCTGGTGTGAAAAGGAACCAAAATGCCTGAAAAATGCTACAAAGTATCATTTTTCACCCTTGGTCCGGACCAAATGACCTGAACTACAGATGTGAAAGCACCCTTAGAAAACGAATGTTGTCCTACAAAGAACTACAATAACACCTTTTAATTAAAATAAAATTAAAATCAATTACACTGCTGAACAATAATGTTACAACTAATTTCTATTTCTCCCCACATTTTATTTGACAACTGTATTATTGGTTTATGTACTACAAACTAGGGCTGGGGTAAACGATTATTAATTAAACGATTAGTCGGGCGATTATTTTATCGATTAATCGACTAATCTAACGACTAATTGGAATTATTTATCCTGTCTGTTATTCGCATATCTCTGTCGAACCGTTACTCCGATGGAGTTCAAACTCGACAGCTGTCTGGGCACGAGTAAGTGCAGTGCCAAGTTTGACGTTGTTTGGATGAGAAATGCAAAAGATATGTTAAATATATCGGTAAAAGAAGCACTTAGAAGGTTGTGGTTTAAAAATAAACATTCTGACATAAACACACTGCCAGCTACAATGTTTACTTCTGAATAATATAGTATAAATGTGATAAATCCATTTTTTTTTTAATGCAATTAATCCATTGAATCAATATAAAAGTTATTTTTCACATTGAAACTGTTGAAAATACACAACAAAGTAAGTTGATCCACATATGACAGCCTCTGAACTCGGTCAATACTAATCTGGACTAAACAGGCTACATTCAATCCGCCATCGCTAAGAAATACCTTCTGAACGACGGCGATCAGCTGTAAAATGGCTTAGGTCCTGCTCGGTTTTCGTTGACTTTGAGTACAAGAATTGAAAGTTTTTTAAAAGATCTCCTGGGGTTAACGTGTCAGCATTCGACAGAAGTTTGACGCTGTCGTGTGAGAACAAGCAACAGTCGGCATTTCTCTTCCTCCTGCGTGCCTCATCTTCTTAATCTCCTCACGTAAATGATTAGATTTCGATGGTTTACGTTTCTTCCCTTCGGCAGAATCCACCACAGGTTCATCAATGCCGTCAAATGTATTATTTTTGTTGTTTGTTTGTTGATCAAAAAGTGCAAAGTAGATAAGAAAAACTAGGATGCCGGGTGTCAGAGCGCCACCGTTACTGTTTACAATGCGTGGAATGGTGCGCTGTGATTGGTTGAGCGGATTTATGGCATTCTGCAGAGAAAGGAGACTGGCGTTTGTCGCGGTTTGGAAAGAAAGGGAGAAAACATGGCAGAATAACACGGCGGGCGGTGTGTGTGTGGCGAGCTGTACCTCCGGGAATGGTGCAAAAAAAAAAAAAACCGACGTAAAGGTTACTTTTCGGTTACGTTTGATATTAAACATATTAAACAAAGTCTCACCTTTCAAATGTGGTCATTTTTTAAAAGAAATTTAAACAATAAATACCTAGCTATCATCTCTTCCTTCTAGGTAATGTATAGCCTCAAATAAACATGAACAAACATAAGAAGGAATGTTGTTTTAACCACGGAAAGACGTCAGTACACTCCGTTTTTCAAGTTCAAATCCTCCCATGTTAATCTACTAACTCTCCTGACTGCTTTGTCGGACAAAATGGCGGATGGCGAAGTATGATTGGTCAGATCACCTGTCAATCAAGCTCCCTGCGAAAAGAAATGCATTACTCGTACTTTTTCAATGAGAAAATACCCCGAGAGGGCTTGAAAAACACAAATAAATCATACATCGTCGCAATCCTCAGTTTATTATCTTCACGTTGCATTCATCAAAACCAGACCCGTTGAAAAAAAAAAAAAAAACGCGTCTTGTGTAATTTTCTGTCATTCGAATCATTTTAGCGGCCTTTAGCTGCTACCGTTTTTATTACGGACATGGTTTTGAAAACACTATCTAACACTAAAGTGTTTACTGCGATGCCAAAGTGTATTGCAAGATTAGCAAACGTACATTTCACGAGTTTGTGTGCATAACGTTAAATTACCGTGTAATTTAATCCTTCGCGTTCTAAATAATTTGGCTTGCGGCCTTGTGTTAAACTTCAGGTATTAAGTTATAACCGGTTATAACGTTAAATGTGCGTTGTTCTTACCTTTTCCTTGACCTTGAGCTCCAGTTGCCAAAGTGCTTCTGAGTCTGATATCGCAAAGATTGCCGCAATCCTCCAGTTTGTCCTAGAGTTGCAGCTTGACCTGCCGAAGCATCGACTCGCGAGCTGCCAGGCCTGAAAAGTGCCCTCATCTCACTTTCTACCGTGCTGTATGTAGTATTACGTGCGGATGAGCCTGTCCTTGGTCGCTCAAGGGACGAGGCCAACGATGTTACCGTTTCAGGAGATGATAAAATATTTCTTAGAACTCCAATAGCTTGCTGAAGTGCACCTGCCTCATCTACCACAGCCATGTTGATCAAGACCTATCCCCGATCGCGCCAAACCTGCCTTCCGTTTCCATTATACGCCTTCCGTTTCCACTATACTCTCTCTCTCTCACATACATACATTGTTCTCTTACATACACATATTTTTTTCAGACATATATACATTTTCTTCTTACATACATTTATTTACAATATTAAATGTCTAATTTGAATACATTTGCATAAGAGTAAAATGTATGTATGTGAAAGGAGAATGTATGTGTGTGAGAGTAGAATGTATGTGTGTGAGAGAGTAGAAATGTATGTATGTGAAAGGAGAATGTATGTGTGTGAGAGTAGAATGTATGTGTGTGAGAGAGTAGAAATGTATGTATGTGAAAGGAGAATGTATGAGTGTGAGAGGAGAATGTATGTGTGTGAGAGAGTAGAAATGTATGTATGTGAAAGGAGAATGTATGTGTGTGAGAGTAGAATGTATGTGTGTGTGAGAGTAGAAATGTATGTATGTGAAAGGAGAATGTATGTGTGTGAGAGTAGAAATATGGATTTTGGCTTGTACGGCCTCTCATACACAAGCATTCATAGACACGTATTCATAAAAGCTATATTATTGTGGCTCCGTCTGCTTAGATTTGTGTGTGTGTGTGTGTGTGTGTGTGTGTGTGTGTGTGTGTGTGTGTGTGTGTGTGTGTGTGTGTGTGTGTGTGTGTGTGTGTGTGTGTGTGAGAGAGAAAAAGTGATTGTAAAAGAAATAGAGATGTAGAACAGGTGGCTGTACATGTTGATTAGTAACACTGACAGTTTGGAAGTTAAAATGCAAATTTAGCAAGCATAAATGAGAAAACCTTAACAGCACATCTGTGTGTAAGTGCAAGTGTTTATATCATTAATGTAATTACAGGAGTTGAAGTAAATTGATTGTGACTTTATTAAGATTTGAAGTGACCATGGTCAATTTTAGTGTTGAGTGTTTTGGCAGTGTTCACAAGTGGTTGGACAGTGAAGATGTGGTCAAATCTCTACACTTTAATTATGCTGTGACTTCAGATTTAATTATTTTTATGCATCTTTCATCATGCAGTTATCTCTATTGTTTCTGAGATTGTCGTATATTTTTCCAACCAATTTGAGCAGTTGTGCTTGTGTAATTCATTGCCTTCTGAGATTTGAAATGGGTTATTCCTTTTATGGAGAAAAAAATTTAATGCCTGTTTTGTAAATTATGAAAGAACTTCTGGATATATTAGAGTTCAGGCACTTTATTATTTAAAGCTTGATTATTTACACAATAGTCATTGTTCTGTGACAGATTGAGTTTTTACTCAGAAATTGCTTGTACGTTTCACAAATAAGAAACTGCAAGTAACAATAGAAATTTTAATTAGAAAGACTGAAATAATATTTCCTAGTAAAATGTACATAAATTTTGTTTTATTTACAACTTCGAATTTTTTTTTACTGTCAACATAATTCAAACTTTTTTTTAAATGGATTTTCAAATGGATGATTACATAGATTTATATCATTTTATCTAATATTAAAGATTATGAGAAAAAACGACCATTATCATAAAATATCACAGCATAAAATGTTGCTAATACTTGATCATGTTTATGCTCTTATTTTCCCACCAAAAGTTACGTCACTTCCTGGGATCTGGCTTTTTTTTAGTTAAAGGAAATTTCAAAAGACTAACAGGATAGAAAGTAATCGCACACAGGAAACAATGTAACTTGAGTACCAATTAAAAGAGAAAAGAACAAAATTAAGAAACACCTTATTAACTTTTTTTTTTTATATATAAGAAGTGCAAAACACCCCATGGCCAAATTTGGGAGCAAACCAAAGTAGTACAATTATTTAAAATTAGCCTTAAATTGTTATTTTGTAATAAAATAAAATTTAAAACTAACATGACTAAAAAATATGTCGCAACTATATGCGGAACTGATTAATGTGTACATAAAGCGTTTCATTCAAGGCAATTTTGCTTAAGTGCTACCAGGTGGGTCCAGAAATGTCTTTATACTTTATAATTACTGCGTTTTATTGCTGGAAAGGTTCTTTATAACAGGGATTATCGCTGAGGACAAAATCAAAGCTAGAACACACATGAGTGCATTCTTCATACGGCTATCTGCTATTGCTGGAAGGTGTTTGTTAATGTACAACACTAATGGCCTATCTGTTTCAGATGGCGTCTTCATCTCTTGAGGAATAGCCTGATTTCAGACCAAATATCACGCATGTAGGAGTTTGTTATATACACTGTTATATTCATACACACACATGCACTATTATACGACTATTTTGTGTGGGCGTTTGGTTTAACAGTTGCAAAAGATGCTTTTGAACATTTTGCCAATTAGTGTTTAGCACTGTTTAGTGGTTGCATCCACAAAGGAGAAATACAATACTTGGAACGAAAAACACACACACATACACACATGCACTCAACTTTTAAAACTTCATATTAATTCTGAGAGGAATTTTAATAGAGTTGAATAACTCGCTCGCAGTATTCAGCAAAACATCACATTAATTTGACCGATCAACAGCGAAGATAAATGCGCAGACAAGAATATGGAGGCAGATGTGACGAAGTGGTGTCACAACAATAACACGGCCCTGAATGTCAATAAGAAAAACTCATTTTCGACTCCAGTGCACCCAGACAGATTCTCCACCCTAATCATCACTAATGGGGCCACAGCGGAGACTGTGAACTGCCTGGGGTTACTTGGGCTGCAGATTTGAAATTGTCCTTCCCCAGACCCTAAACACCAAAGACATTTCCATGGAAATACAGCACCTCCATGCAGTTTCTGGAGTGTTTTAAAAAATAGCATTTAAAATTCTAGTGGCAGCTCTGTCTGTCTGGTATCTGTGACAAGAAAGGCAGTGTTGGGGAATGTTACGCTTACTCCATTATTGCATTACTCCTACTAAAACTAGCTTGGCTTGCAGGTGTTTTGTAAATTCAAAGTGGTAAATTTGAAGTGTTTGCCTAAATCTGTGTGACTACTTTATAAGGAAAGGGAGAGGTATGCAAATGCATCTGTCAGTGAATACATAAAATTAATAGAACAGTGACACATATGACTTAGCACTTTAATAAGTAACTTAGTTCGGTATTATCTTGTAAATTCAACAACGCACACATTCATGTCTGGCATGCAACATTTCTTGATCCTGCTTTCTTGTTCTCCCCAGTGTATCCATTAAAAAAAAAAAAAAAATTATGAAGTGGCAAAAAAGTCATACAATATCCAAGAACCAATTAACACTCATTCACTCACTCGCTCGCTCACTCACTCACTCACTCACTCATTTTTCTGTTGTCAAATTGTGCAACATGACTACATTGAGATCTTGGGAAAAAGCAAAGATAGACTGTTTGGCATTAATGCAACATCTATCTTATATCCATCTATACAGTAAAAAATATATATATCCTAGCTAAGACTTTAGCCACGGTTGACAGCACTAACCAGGCATTTTAAAGTCACCAGTCCATGCCAAACTCAAGTAAGCTCATCTGCTAATGTTGGTAATGTTACATAAGAGAGTTTCAGGAGTTGGCTGGGGAAATCTTTGAACTGACTTGAGGTAATTCCAAAAATGATTTCTGTTTCAATTTGTTCTTCTTCAGGCGGCCATTGTAGAAGCAGTCATGCTACAGGACTAATTTACACCGACAAAAAGTTCTTCAGAAACTAAGATTCACACTAAGCTAAGACTGACATTTTTGCCTTGCAATGAAATCTTTTATGATCCCTGTAATTTATCTCCAGCAGTAAATCCAGCTTTACTCAGGCACCGTGGTGTACAGTAGGTTATGTGAATACCAGATACAAACACACCAGCTGCTGGTTTGTGACATTGTGATTCTTTTAAGTGTAGAGTGCCTAATTCACTGATCATATTAGTGGTAACAGCACTGCTGTCGAATGTTAGGGGCCTTTCACGCGGTACGCGTTTTTCCATTCCAGCGCGCTACTTTTCCATTATTATTCAGTGTAAACATGCTCTAGACAGATGTCTTTAACGTATAAATTCCACTCAGATTGTAAGGGGTGGTTTAAACCTTTTCTAATTCATTCGATAAGACATGTACACACTTGATCGGATTGAAAACTGAATCTGGAAAGTTCTGCACACATGTAATGATGTCGAAATGACGTACACTGTAAAAAATTTGCTGTAGTTATGCAGCTATTTGCCAGTAACTTACTGTAGATTTAAATGTATGTTATTTACTGGCAACAGTTTGTTCAAAGTTAAATGAACATTAAACATTAACAAGTCTTTGTCTTTAAAAAATAAAACTATAAAATAACAATCTAATGCAAAGCATTCTGGGAACCAGAAATCTTCATCAACCTTTTTCTGTTTTTTTCCTTCAGATTTTGGTTCCCAGAATGCTTTGCATGAGGCTGTTATTTTAGTTTTATTCTGTAAAGATAAAGACTTGTTAATGTTTAATGTTCATTTAATTTTGAACAAATTGTTGCCAGTAAATAAAATCAATTTAAATCTACAGTAAGTTACTGGCAAAGTAGCTGCCAGTAATACTGTAATTTCTACAGATTTTTCTAACAGTGTATGATAAACAAAACTAGCCGTTGTTGTTGAAGGTAAGATGTCATTCTTAAATTCTCCTTCCATTCATCACCCCACCAGTCTTGGCTTCAGACTCTCATTCACAGACGCCTAGTTTTTGATGTGGGAAAGGGTGTTTTTACTGCTTGATAAAAACGGTATGCTAATGTCGTCTCCTAATTAGTGCTAATGTCGTCTCCTAATTAGGACCCGAAACAGATAAATATTAAGTCTGCTTTTTAAAACAAAGAAAATAAACAATGGAAGAAGGGTGGCTGGAACGATCATCTTGAAACATTAATATTAGAATATTAGAATTAAATGTATTCTGACGGATCTGGTAAAAGCCTGGACTCTTTACCAGATCTCATCAGAAGACATCCGTTTTGTCTGGTATCCAAAACTGTCAGCAGAGTTTTGTCTGATACCCAAAATCAGTTAACAAATTGTATTTTGTCTGATACTCAAAACTGTATTAACTAAAAGTATTCTGGAAGCCAGGGAAGAGCAGAAATCAGGAGACAAAGTGATGATTATAAAAAAAAAATGAGGAGGGTTAATTGATTAATCCTAGTTGTTTATGTGTTAATGTTCAGACTTTGTCTTACCAGCACAAATCGGCACAAGTCATTATACCAAAGCAATGGCGATGGGAAATAACTGCCTCACAACATTGCACCATGATGTTAAAAACCTTTTCTCATTCGTGAAGACAAATATACCTTGAAACCACATAATCAAGATTAAACAATAGCAAGCATTGCAAGAGCAAGGGAAATAAATCATATAACAAGTAATATAAAACAAATTAAATGGATTAAATGATAAATTATTCTGATTAAATAATTAAACAAAGAAAATAAAAGAGATGGTAGCTTGTAGCTTTCTTGAAGCCACACATACACACACACTAACGCACACACACACACACACACACACACACACACACACACACACACACACACACACACACACACACACACACACACACACACACACACACACACACACACACACACACACACACACACAGTGGGTGCTATTGAGAATCCTTAGATCCTTCAACATCTTACCAGAGAATAGAAATAGGAACTTTTCAGTTACATTTAAAATCCTTCATGGTTTTTTTTTTTTCTAGAAGCACAATGGGGCTTATAATGGTCTTGCAGGCTTCTAGTTAGAGAGGCCTCATTCACCCTATGCAAGCTTGAAACCATATAGGTTTAAGAATAAAGCCAATTAGCTACTTAAGTGCACTTGAGTATAGCACAATATCCTTCATCGACAGCTTGTCTTTCCTTTGAGAAACAGACATTATGGTGTTGCGGCTTTATTCTCAGCTAGTCTTCATCTTTATTTCCAAAGAAACACTTTATTTCTCTCAAGTTCTAATACATTATCTCAAATCAAACTCAATGGCTTTTTATGCACTCCACACAGCATTTAATGTTTACAGCTCACTTGAGCTAGAGGACAGCTATTTTGTTGAAGAACAATATTTCATACTTGTAATTGTACTATTTCAACATTGGTTGGGACTAAATTGGCCTACATTTTACAAGACAAAGATTTTCCCACAAAACTATATGCAGACTTGTTTGTTTAATTTCTTACTGCCTTAAACTATGGTTGTATATAGCATCCATTTTATTCATGAAGCAGCATGAACAAGTTAAATATCAATACTATTGGTATTGTTAAAATTATTGTGTTAAACAATATCAATTTAAATGATATCTTAAGGTAAAAATAAAATACAGCCATGAGAAATGGTGGTTCCATGATGGGTTCCTGGACCTTAAATTCATTAATGGTCATTAATTATTCCATATTCAGGTCTTTAGCGACCTATATCCAACACGGGTGGCTCTCTAACTACTACAATAGTATAAAAGTCTTGAAATTTTAACAATTACAAAAGAATATATATATATATATATATATATATATATATATATATATATATATATATATATATATATATATATATATATATATATATTAGTGGTGGGCCGTTATCGGCGTTAACGCATCGCGCGATAAAAAAAATATCGCCGTTAATCTATTCTCCAAGTTGGGTTGGGAGCTGGCTCAAGCTACACAAGCTATGATGACGCAATCTACCCGCGGCCGCGAGGAACACCCGGCTGCAACGCATCATATTCGTCGTCATCTTAAGTAAACACTGTAACACAGCTGAAAGTGAAAACTGGTGAAAAAGATCGGTGCAACGAGCAGCAGCAAACTATATAGACAGAGTGTGTGAGGTAACAGTTCGGTAAGTTAAAACGTGACTTATCCGTTCTACCACCTCAAATTCAAAACGAAACATATCACTGAATACCAGCCCGCGCGTATTATTCCCAATATATCTGAGTGGTGTAGAACATAATCTCTGTCTGCGCCCGATTTTAAGAATCGTTGTTGTGTTTCTTTTTAACTGAAAAGACATCAGTTAGACAATATTCTAATTTTAAATTTGGGGTTTCATAAGCTCCAAGCCATAATAAACATTAGACCTACTTAAGTCTCTGCAGCTAGTGTACTTACATTTTATTTATCTGCAAAATTATGTTGTATACTTACAGTTTTGCACAATATATGTTCTCAAAACTACATACACCCTTTAAAAAAAAATACATTTAGCAGTTGTTTTGCAGGGTCTGTGTAACCTGTTCTGAAATGGTTTTATTATAATATCGTTATCGCAAGAGGCTGCAATGTATATCACAATATGGATTTTAGGCAACATCGCTAGTAGTTGATAATAACATAGGCCTACCTAATGTTGCCTACGGACAGTAACAGTACAGTAGTAACCTTTTACAGTGAGTAGAACAGCTTTCTCAAGCAGTTTGTGATGCATTTTGGAAACAGGAGATGAGCCCCTGGTCTAATGCGCCACCTGACTTGAGAAACCCGTTCTCAAAGACTTACTTTTATAGTCATTATTTGGGTAGCACACATATTCTGAATGCCTTCGGCAGAATTCAAATGAGCCATTTTAATCTAGATTAATTTCAAAATTAATCTAGATTAATCTAGATTAAAAAAATTAATCTATGCCCACCTCTAATATATATATATTTTTAACATTTTTATACTAAGAAGGGTTCAGTTTGAGCAAAGGCTTTTTACCATCATCACGGTCATCGTCAGAGCTCATTTCCCCTGTACATTCAGCATCTGGCTCTTTCGCAATCTCGACGATAATCTCAAAACTATCGGTTTCAATGTTTTCAAAATCAATATTTTGATTACTGGCAGCATGTTCACCAGATCAATTGACACTTAAACTATTATTTGATTGCATACAGCAGTGGTTCCCAAAACTTTTAGTGTTGTACAGTTTTTCTAACCCTATTTTATGTCAAATTAATATAATAAATAAAGCAATTAATTAAACTAAATCAGTGATGTAAATTAAATGAAATCTGTTTGAACAGAAGCCATCTTTGCATCTTTGGCACAAGCTGTATCTAGATGTAGTTACACACTGTCTAAAATTGCAATAAAACTGAACACTTCAATATTGCAATAAATCAAGGTCGACACAACAGTTTCTTAAATGTCTACAAACACTCAAGTCTCATTTAAGCTCAAGTGCTCAAAAAGATCATAAGTAAACCAATATCCTTCAAAAGGAATCTTCAATCCAACGGATAAATAAAATAATGTAAAGGAAATAGTCAAGGCCTATGCTTGCACTTGTGCTAGTTTCAGCCTCATCACCGGCTGCAGCATGACCTCATCTCACATATGAAACACCTGCCATTCAACAACTACCATGCTAATGCACTCGTATTTGTGTAAAGTAACCTTGTTGACAATTTTGTGCGAGTAAGGGTAAAACACACTTGATATTGTACCTTTAATGCCCTATAGATGGCGATATCCCTTCTTTTGTAGCAGAAATAAACTGCTGCAGAAAAATGTAGGCGCCATGCAAAATGTAACAATTGTACTACTTATTACAAATGTATTGGAGTAAAGAGTACATATGAAGAGTTCAGATGCAAAAGCCTCTAAGTGCCATCTGAAATTTTCTTCTAGAATGATCATTTTTATCAAGCTTGTATATGTAAGTTCAGTAATTTCACTTAAATGACAATTAATAGGTTATTTTCATTGCCCTTTAAGTGAAATTGCTGAACTTAAATATACAAGCTTGATAAAAATTTCAGATGGCACTTAGAGACTTTTGCATCTGAACTCTTCATATACTTACTTAAAAATGTAGTCATGAGAGTAAAAGTTGCTTATATCTTTGATACTCAGTAAAAGTACCAAGTAGCCAAAAAGATATTTAAGTGCTTATTACTTAGTAAACTAATTACATTTACTCATACTTTACACCACTGTTGTTCGCATACCCCCTCTGTTACCTTATGTACCCCCAGTTTGGGAAACATTAGTGTACAGTATACTTGCTCGACAGTAAACCGGTGAGCCATTTCATGTTTTGCTGATGTATATTCTTTGGTTTTATGCCTGCGGTAATTGTGAGTGAAACATCACGTCATCATTGTGTATCAGACATTGCCACCTTGAGGAAGAAAGGTGAATTGCACTTATTGAGTCATCAGAGATTCAGTTATTGAAAAAAAAAAACCATACACTATTATATACCTTTGGTCGCTAGCGACCCTATGCACTTACAATAAATTAATTAAAAAACGGACATTCTTTTATATTCTTTTCTTGTTATATTGTTTATAATGAATGAATTGAGGAATACTTAAAGGTTGATGTCTTACTTTAAAAAAAAAATTAATGAAAAAAAAAAATATTACATCCCGGTTTGCTAAAGACAGAGGTTTGCGTTTAAGAGTTAAAAGATTAATTCTGTCATAATTTGCTTGATGTTGTTCCAGAGCCATATGAATGCACTGCAAAAGCTGTTTCTTGCTGCCTTTAAGGTTACAAGATATTAGAAAATCAGTTGAGTTCCCATGGCATGTATTTGTTAAAGTGAACCTTTAAATTTACTCAAGAATCTCTGGATGAAAGAATCTGTCAAATGCATACATGCAAATGTTCTATCTTGTATCCACAGACAAGGGATTTGAGTGGCCCAGTCATTTGCACACTTGTTGCCTGGAGGAGGTGATGGACTCGTGTAGAGTTTGGGCGAAAGCCAGGAGCCAATGTGAAGCTATTCACAAGCAACCATTGATGATAAGAGTGTGCATTTGATTTCAAGTGTTACCTAAAAGCAGCATCCCAACACCAAGAGAATGCAGCGCCACTGATAAGAAACAGAAGACATGATTGCTGCAAACACTCCAACAAAAAACTCCAACAAAAGGGCTTAAAGAGACACACACGTTTACTTATATCTAAATGAAGACACTGCAGACTGTTGTTTTGTAGCTCAATTCACAGCCAATCAGAGCATATTTGATGCCTAACATGGAGTTATGTGGAGGGGGATTTTAGACCAATGAGATTCGCAGTGGCTCGGCTAACCTTTGCTTGTATACACATGACATTTTTTTTACAAAAATTTGTAAAATTTGTGTCTGTCTATAGTAAACACACAGTATATTTTGCAGTATATTTTAAATCCACAAAATAAATAAGCAGCATAACTGTTTTAACCACTGATGATAATAATAAGAAATGTTTCTGAGCTGCAAATCATGTCATGTGAAATCAATCAAGGATCATGTGATCCTGAAAAAAAAGAGAAAAAAAGAAAGAATAGAAAACAATTATTTTAAACTGTAATAATATTTCACATTATTATTCTACAAATTTGAAATGTTTTGCTTCTATAAAATTAGTTAGTTTTTATTTAATTATTTTTACAGTCCAGAGATGTCCCCAAAGGTACACTCAAAAAATGGTACAAAAGCTGTCACTGGGCCGGTGCCTTTTAAAAAGGTTCTGTATCATTATGTACCATTAGGTAATATGTACACTTTGAACACCCTTGGGACAAATACCTTTTGAGTACAAAGGTGTACCACCCCCAGTGACAGCTTTTGTACCTTTTTTATGTGAGTGTAGGTTTTGTCAGAATTTGCCATTGTTTGGGGAGATTGTCCCCAGTACTAAGTACCCCCCCCCCTCTCTCTCTCTCTCTCTCTCTCTCTCTCTCACACACACACATACATCTATTCTTCTGTGAACCTCCTCCGTGGACAAACAACTTATTTGATTTGTACCAAGGGGTGAAACCACGTCTGGTGTTTTTGAGGTGTCTGTATATTTTGGTTTATTCTTTTAGAGGTTTGCACAGCAGTAGGGAAACCACAGCCCAGTTGTTGTTGTTCTTTATACTGTCTGTCATTTGTTGTTTCATTCTGCTGTTTTTTTGCTGTAAACGACAGCACAGCTTGTGGCTTACACATGAGTGTCTGTGATTGTGTGGCACCAAACCCCTTTGATTGCTTTCTTTTCTCTGACCAAGGGGAGGAAAGACTCTCTCCTGGTCTTTCTCTTCTGTTTTCCTTTGCTTTTTTCATGCTGTGAGGGAACAAGAGATGACCAGGTGAGATTTTTGCTTTGTGTTAGTGTATATATGTGTGTGTGTGTGAGAGAGCTTATACACTCTTTTTAATGCCAAAGAGTTAGAATTATTGGTCTACATCTACATCATGTGACATTCTCTCTCATCAGGGTTGTTCTGGAGCGTGTGTGTGCGTGTGTGTGTGCGTGCGTGCGTGCGTGTGTTTGAGTGTGTGTGTGTGTATACTTGCACAACTGTCTTTGCGAGGACCGGTTTGAGTTTTAGACCATCGGAGTGAGGACAAAGAGAGTAAAGTGAGGAGATTTTTGGCCAGTCCTCACTTTCTAAGACCCCTTTAAAGGCCTGTTTGAAGGTCGAGACTTCGCTTTAGGGAAAAGGTTATAATTAAGGGTAGGTTTAGGGTAAGGGTTCGGGTTAGGCACTTGTGATGGATTAGGGTAAGGAGCTACAGATTACATTGTGTCAATGAATGTCCTCAACAAAGATCGATATACAAGAATGTGTGTGTGTGTAAGACTGTAAAAGGTTCTATTTATGCTACTAGTGACCAGGTTAGTCCAAGTGCACACTACAACCCTTAAAGGCGTAGTCCACCTTAAAATTAAAATTCTGTCATTATTTACACACCCTCATGTCATTCCAAGCCCGTTTGGATTTCTTTCTTTTGCGGAACACAAACATTTTGAGATCTGAGAATGTTAGTAACCAAACAGTTTCAGTTGCCATTGACTTTGACTGATTCTTTAAATGTATGCCAGGAAATTAGCTTCAAGCTTTCACTATTTCCAACAAATGACAAACTGGAAGTCATTAATTTCCAATGGAGAGTTGTATGGAAGCTGTGTAGATTTCATTGTTCAGTTATTTTATCATGGCGAATAAGTGGAGCTGCTTTATCACCGATTTAAAAGTTCCATGTAATTGCTGATCTAGTTGGTGAAATGTGACAACCATAGGCCTACGTGAATGTCAGAGATAGTAGAAAAATGGCTTCAGTCTTGATGGCTGTGACCCAATTCAAAGGCTACATCCTTCGAAGGACTCAGACTTCAGAGGCCATGCTGGGGAATTCTGGGATAGGCAAGGCCGTGAGGGATCCATGGTGGCGCAATCGGCCTTTGAATGCACCTTTTGAAGGATGCAGCCTCTGAATTGGGATGCAGCCGTATGTGTATTAGCTTAGCAACTTTCTAACGTCAAACATCAAAATCGGAATGCTTTGCTGCTTTAAAGTTCCTGTGAACGGAACCTGCAACCGACTTTACTTCAGGAATGTGACACAGCGGGTTTGGAGGGGAGTGGTTAAAAAATGATCTGCCAAATCCATCAAACTGACATCATCAGAGAAGGAACGCCATTACAGATGGGAAGAACATTTTCAGATCTTCTTTTTTTCTGAGGTTTAATCATTCAACATAGGACCAATGTGTCGTAAAAAAAGTACTGTAAATAGGGTCAATTTTCATTTCATTTAACTTGTTTTAAGGATGTTTAGGTATTTTACATTAAACACTGACACAGATTCTTTTCTTTTTTTTTTCTTTTTACAGTGTAACGGTTCTCCTCTTCACATCACATTGCCATGGCAGCTCTGAACCTCAGAAAAAAATCTCTTGTCAGGTATAATTGAAAAGAGAGTTAAGGCTTAGCGATTGAAAAACATGCGGCCAACCCTTCCCTGCCTTACAATAACCATACCACAAATCTCCTCATGGGTTATGACAGTCATCCAGCCACTGTGCTGTAGTTGCCTGATGATAGGTTTTCTCGCTCTTGCTCTGTTTCGCCGCTCTCTGTGCTGTCCAGAGTTGGAATGTGAAAAGAAATTGCTGCTTTAGCCTTGGGTTAGGCCCTGTGACAGGTTAACACACACACATACACACACACTGAGGTTCTGTTAACTGTACGCTGTCAGAACAAACACAGTCATTTTTCAAAATGACCGCTACCCCCCCCCTCCCTCTCTCTGTCGTTCTTTCCCACCTCATCATTTTCTGTTCTCCTCTGCCCCTCTCTCTCTCTCTTTCTCTCTGTCCCTTTCCTCTCTCTTTCGGTTCCTTTCCAATTTGTGAGATTTAATTGGTGAGTTTAGTGGCTGGAGCAAGGTGAAGGGAGAATTTAAGGCGGCTGGTTTCTGTCAGATGGACTGAGCTTGGTGAACTCAGTCACTTAGCTCTCTCTCTCTCTATCTATCTTCTCCTTTTCTCACAATCTATCCATCTACCTCTCTTTTTCTGTCTACCTGACTTGTTTTTTTTTTATTATTTTTTATTTTTTTATTAAGCATTAACACAAACAAACAAGGTACATTACAATTCACTGAATACCACAGCAGTTATTTCACCTTAGGTTGAGCATATTACAAGGACGAGAAAAAAAAAAACTTACAATAAACAAAATAATATACATGAAAATTTTAAAAATAAAAAGGGGCTTTTAAATTAATTTAAACTTATTCAAAAGAGATAACAATTTAAGGGCTTTCTGATTTTTAACAAATTTTACTGATTTACACAAGAGTTTAATCTCATTCAGCCATTGATTAAAGTTGGGTTTGGATTTAAACCATCTACATTTGTGAATGAAAAATTTTCCGAAACATAAAAGAAAATTAATAATTAGCTCACACTCTTTGTTATTCATACAAACACCAAACCTAATCAATTTCACCGTAAGAGGTGGGATTTCAACCCTCCTAACTCTTAACCAGTTCTGTACCTCTCTCCAAAAGGGTAGCACCATATCACACAAAAAGAAGACATGCTCTAAATTTTCAATATTTGTTTCACAAAAAACACAATTATTCACCTCAAAATTAAATTTCAATCTTAAAAATTCATAGTAGGATAAATCTCGTTTAAAATTTTGAAGTTCACTTCCTTAACTTTAGGAGGAAGGGGAAAAGATAAATAATTTAACCTAATTTTTTTTTTTCAACCAAATCAAAATCTCTAAGCACATAATCGCGTCTAATTGGGTTTGGGTAATACGCTTGTAAAATAAAACTTCTGATAACCTGACTTGTTTATGGGGAAGTTCAAACCATTCTGGGAGAGATAACTAATCTGAGAAGAACATGTCTCTGAGGTAATATGTGAAACTGCAGTAATGTATTCTGCCATATTGACCCTTCCTTTAAAACGCCTATCCTGTTCTGTCCTCAAATGAGCCATAAAGTCATTTACAACTTGGTTACAGTAATGGCTTTAAGCATCAGAGTTTTATGTGAGATATTTAAAGCAGCAGTTTGTAATTTCTGGGCTACTAGTGGCACCAAAAGGAATTGCAATCTGTTTGTTCAAGCGACCTGAGTATAACATGGGCTCAGTTAAAGAGATGAGTTAGGGGCGGGACTACTTTGCTGAATTTAATATTATTTTATAAAATTGTGTTCAGTGCCATTAGTTGTGAAGAAATTACACGGGCACCTAATTGAATTGCAAAAATAATGTCTGTTTCTAAACAGGTTTCGTCAAAATGCCCTTATTTGCCCTTGTTTGGACAAAAACAGTAGTTTTCCTCATCATTATGGTGGTAGTTCAGCTGGCGCAGATTCCAAAGAAAACACACAGTCCCAAGCCCTTCACTAGCGACTATCTCGAGCTGTCCAGTAACTGCAGTTAATTTCACACTCTTAAAAGCCCTCAATAAACAAATGGGTAAAACATACGAAAAATATGAAACACACACACACACACACACACACACACAAACTCTTTTGTCAGAATATATATAGCTACTTTTGACTTGTTTGGGGGAAATGGATCATGTAAACTAGGCAAATATTGACCAATTGGTTTGAGTAGCTCAACATTTTATTTATGTTCAACTAATGGCATGATTATGGTGTAGAACTAACAGTTAGCTTCCTCTTGGTATTAAAGCAACCCAGGCTCATTGGCCTCTGGCGACATTTCTGCAATTTATATTTTTGTATGTTTCACGACACTGTACACTTTCAAACTGAGAGTGTCCAGTGAGTAGCACTTAAAGTGCATGACAGATGAACAGCTGAGCTGAAAGTGAATCTGGCAACATTTTATTATGTTTTTGTACGTATCGTGGCAGTTCAGAAATGAAATGTGGTGAAATGCAAAAAAAAAAGGGTTAATGCTCTATCGTGTTTGAAAATAACGTACCACAAAAAAACCTACCCTAAACCTAACTTGATAGTGTTACCTATAATTTGAGATAAAAATACATTTGCTGAATCAGCCATGCCATTGTAGCTTGCTTCTATGGGTTTTTGAGCTTTTTTATTGTGACTTGTATTTTATGGGATTCGTACCCAAGCGTTCTGCGCAATGCTGTACCAGGTGAGCTATCAAGCAAGTTTACTAGGTAAATGCCATGCATATGGAGCTAGTTATGTGGTGCAAACTTCAAAGTGTATGCACTATAGTAAAAATGTTTACTATGTTTACAAGGAACCGCACAAAACTAAGACTTCATTAATCGGTAATCTGCCCCTGTAATCATGATTTGTGTGAAAATGAATAAACATTGTTGGTGTTTTACTGCCACTGGTGTTCATTTTATCTGGAAACAATTTATTGTATGTACAGTATCTGTATGTTTTGTGGAGTTTCGCAAAAATGCAGGCAGTGGCACGTATTTTTCGAATGAGCTCAGGTTGACTCAACAACAAAGACTTCCTTTGCTCAAACAAACATAGAAATCTTGAAAGCTCCACAGAGTCACAGTGTTTAATTTTAATTTTCAGTTAAATCGACCTGTTGGCTTACTTATAGCTGTTCCAGCTGGGATAGGAAAACATATTTTAATAATGAAAAATTATACTCTGGTGTGAATGTGGCCCATACATCACAAACACAGAGTTCCCCCCCACACAAATCCTATAGTAGTAGTAATGTAGGAACTGTAGGTAGCTTCTGTGCTACATGTTTAATTGAATATACATGTTCATGGTCATTCATCTGAAGCATAGACACAAAGCCTATTTCATACAGTCGCTCTCTTTCTTTCCTCTGATGATTTATTTGTTCTCTTCCTGTGCAGCTGCCCCAGAGATAAGTGGCTGTTTATCAAATTGCCTGTCAGAAACACTCGCCAGATTAATCCATAGCTCTTATCGCCGTGCTGAGAGAAAACTTCCCAGTGCTTTTAATTCACTGAATTGGATTACAGTATTACACAAGCACCTCTCCCGACTGGAGTGCACAGCTCGTTTTAATACAAAAAAAAAACTATTTTACAGCTCGTTCACACTGGAAGCGAGCGATGTGATCCAACAATACTAGAACGTTCCTGTTATAGTCAATTAAACAGTTTAAAGTGAGTGAGTTTTGTGGTGACAGCTATGGAAGCGCAGATAGTGTTGATTCACCTCCTGAAACCACTGTATAGGCTACTGCAGGGGAGTAGTAAAGTCTAATGGGGTATAACAATGACTGACCTTTTTTAAAACTGTTTTAGTTCCAGAGGTATTTTTCCCATTCGCATTTTCTATAGTGAAAATTCTTAATTATTATCGGCATGAATTGAAAACTCGCTCTCATTTGTAAATGTATGAAATTGATGTTATTGTGAAGTCCTATGTTTCTTTTTTTTCTGACCTTTGTTGACATTTATGAAGTTTTAATAAATGTCAACTTGATCTTCCAAAATATCAACACAAGTTATCTTTCTATAATCTGTTACTGGATGTATGTCACTTACTGTCAGGAAACACTGACTCGCAGAAGTAGTGAGTAACAATAAACAAGTTTTATTAAAGTTTTACACACTGCATTCTCGGGAGCGACACACGACATATGCATATAATGCTATCTTAGTATTGCCTTAATGTAGTATTTATCGTCTCCGAAAGAATGTTGTTTTAGAATGTTACAAGTTGTCGAGGAATTCCAGTGAGGTAATAAAAGTCATTTCTATTCCCAGGACGAACATAAAACAAACACAACAGAAATATATTAGTAAAGGCTATTCACATGAGCATGTTTAAACTTTCATTAATTTGATACAAAGAGCAGATGTACAGTACCAACTAGTTACTGACCTGATGCAGACTAATATATACACATAGCGTGGATTGATATCGTCTTGGTCTCTGGAGCGAGGTTTCCGTAAGGTAACGTGAAAATAAGCCGGACAGTCTGAAATCTGCCCCCAATGGCTCACAATTAGAGTGTGTTGCAGTTCCATTCTTTACCACAGATTTAAATTGGATTTTTTTTGTGCATCGAGGGCACATTTGTGATGCAAAGGCCCTACAGTCATTTGGGACAGGGCCTCAGACACCCTCTGCCCCGCTTTGTATCATAATTCATGCCTGCCAAAGCCATGGGCTAAATTTTAATATATCCTGCTCACTTTACAACTTAAATATTTGTTACAGAATGCTGAACTCATTTATAATTTATTACTGATTAATTTTATAGAAGTTTGTGTTTTGGATGAATATTTTGGTGTGGCTCTCTGCCCCATTCTCCTAGCAGGAGAATTCCAGTGTTGTTGTATCACTTCATTATCTCGCAGTGTAGTTACATTGTTGAATGCTTTTTAGTTTTGCACTCATAGCTTGGGTCCTGATGGAAATACGTCGGAAGAATGGAAATAGGGGGTTTTAAAGGAAAAAGTGTGAAATGTTAAATATTAGGAAGGCTCATCTGGGTTCAGCTTGTCTGATGGGGTGCCGTAACAGTTGCTGTTTCAATCTGTAGCTCTATATGTAAAGTAGCCCCATGGGACAGCAGGAAAGGGGGCTCTGCTCTGCTGGATGAGTGATTGAGGAGATTTAAAGGCTGCGTGGTGAAGGGATAGCGAGCGAGATGGATGGAGGAATGGAGAGAGAGATGATAGATGTGGTAGGCGTGTGCGAAATGTCTGTAGGACGCTCAGGTGTCAGAGTCCTGACAGCTCCCCGCGGACTGTAAACTTGTGAACTTTGCCGTCTATTTACTCACTCGCAGTCTCATTCGCTCGCTCATTGAGCTTTAAAGAGTGGGCGGGGAAACTCGTTGTCATGGCGATGACTGACAGCCAAGTGCTCCTTTAGTCCATAAACACTGATAGAGTTTTAAATGAGCCCTCTAAGCCCATGGCTAGGTCTTACCCAAGGCATTATAAAAAGTGAAGCCACTGTATCAGTGTTTTAAACAGATTATTTGATGAATAGAAAGTTCAAAAGAACAGAATTTATCTGAAATAGAAAGCTTTTGTAACATTATAAATGTCTTTACTGTCACCTGATCAATTGTATGCATCCTTGCTGAATAAAAGTATAAATTTCTTTCATCCCCCCCCCCCCCAAAAAAAAAAAAAAAAATCAGAAATATTTCTTAAGCAGCAAATCAGTAGCCCGGCAAGCCAGACCTACATCAAGATGTTAGGTCTGGCAACCATTTTCAGGGCTCAATCCAAGGGGCAGTATAAATGGCTGTCTTTCAAATTCGCTCTGCTTGCAACAGCGCTACAACCAACCAGAGCGTTTTCCCAACAGCGGAGCTAGTTGATAGATTAAACTTTTGCTGTATCTGGCCGGCAAAACTACGAACACATCTTCCTGTTTTAAGAATGACTTAAGTGTCGTTCTTTGTTCTTTTCTCAAAGAAAAGCTTAACTCCAAGTCCTCCAGAGTCACGGACAGAGCCGATTCGAAAGACCGCTGTTCGCCAGCAGCAGCTGCTGTCTTCTTTGTTTTCAAGTAGCAGGGAATTCACTCGGAACCGTCACAACTATGTCGTCATTATGTAAAGCCCACCCACCGACTCTATACACGATGTGATTGGCCTGACTAGAGTTTGGTTTTTCCAGCTCGAAAGTCAACAGAGAGTTGCTAGACCACCCTGGCTGCAAAATTTTGCTGCCGCTAGGGTGCGTCTAGATTTCTAGGCTAGCAAATCAGCATATTAGAGTGATTTCTGAAGGATCGTCTAAAAGATCAGCTGTGTCCCCCCGCATTTTGACAGTCAAAAATAGTCGATCTCCGAATGCAATGTAACAGGGAGGAGAGTAAAGCTCCTAAAGCTTAGTTCCATTTAATTTCACGGAAAATTTGTTGTTTTGTCGTTAGTGAAAATCAGTATTGAACTTGTATTTGAAAAAGGATGCTCAAATAAGAAGCAATACTAAAATTCAGAGTCAGTTCATTCACATTCGGAGATCAACTATTTTTGACTGTCAAAATGCCGGAGGACACAGCTACAGTGAGTTGTTCAAAATCTTTCTTTTTAGTAAACTCTGTGTACACAAACAATGTTCTCAATGCTCAAGTTCACGTGTAGAGCCCCCTGGTGATACCTCGAGCAAAGTTTCATGTTGTGTCGAGCCTTCTTAGTTTAAAAATGACGATTTTTGATGCTATCACTGTAGTGCCCCTAGCACTCCCATTCAAAAGGCGACCGAAACCGAAAATATGGTCTAACTTAAAAGTGGTGTTTCCATTCTAATTATGCTTTTAAATGAAATTTCGCCTCGAGTAGATTAACAAAAAGACCCTAGGTTGTATTTTGGCAAAAGTTACCTTTTAAAGATTAGGTGGGCCGACCTGTTGTCATGGCGATGACTGACAACCAAGTTCTCCTTTAGTCCATAAAGACTAATAGACTTTTAAATTAGCCCTCTAAGCCCATGGCTAGGTCCTACCAATCTAAAATTCATCACTTCTTCTCATTTCATGCCTTTTTCATTCATTTTTAACTAGCTAGACCAGTCGACCGATAAATGTGCGCAACAATTACACTCGAGTATGCGCCGGTGTGCTGTTGTATGTTTAGCATGCAGAAATCTTCTTTCCAGGTTTAAGTTGGCTCTAAAATCCCAGTTTCGTCCACCTTGAGATTTTAAACTATGCAGTCTTGCTAGATGAGATCCACTGTGTCCCCCAGCAGTGCACATGACCAGAGTTCTTTACACCCGCAGGCTTATGGGCATTAAAGTGCCTCAGTGACGCCAGGAATCCATTACTCTGCTATTTTGAGAATTCTACAGATTGCTCCCTGTGTGGAATAACAAGCAGCTGGGAATGGTCAGGAAGCTAACGGAAGGTCTGGATGACTGACAGGAGATCAGTGGGAACAGCCTGAGAGCTCGGCCCGGGCTCGGTTAACTGACAGCAGATCAGCACTGATAGGACAGGGGGAAAATGAGAGTGCTCTGAAAGCGCTTTGCTGGGGGCCAAAAGCCTGCCACAGCCCGGGTGTATGAATGGGGCCGGGGACCAGAGGAGACAGCAGCGGAGGGAGAAACGCAGACCGGGTGGACAGAGATAAGCGTATCTGAGGCGGGAAAAGAGAGGACGTGATGAACGTGCGAGGAGACAATAGTTAAGGGCAGTTAGAGGTGATGGAAGGGGGTTGATGAGGATGTGTTGAATGAAGGGAGAATTATGAACTGATGAGGGATGGAAAGGAACAGAGGAGAGGTAAGTGATGTGGGAAAAAGGTATTTTCACTCCTTTCAAATCCACATCAGTGTACGCACAGCTGTCCTGCTGTGAGCTCCCTACCGTGTAAATGAAGAGGATGATGACGTCGTTGGTCCAGACAGAGTATGATTGCTGATTACGTGTGTGGGTGTGAAGAAGAGAGGCACTTTATTTTTGAGTAAATTGGTTAGTATTTTATTTTATTTTGTTTCAGTCACATACTACTTGCTCTATCTTAGTAACTCTTTTTCTTTTGCTCATGGAATAATCATGGCTACTGAGAATTTATACAGTGGCATTCTAAAAACAAGTATCAATAACTATCAGTAAGTCCAAGATGACTGACATTCCATCAGGGTGCACCTTTAAGCAGAAGTCCCAATTTAGTCTAATTTTAATCTCAGAGGCATTTAGAAGAAGCTGTTTTAATTTGTCTAATTTTATTTATTTGTATTTCTTTTCTTTTCTGCATTGTAATATCACGATTATCTCTTGTCATTTATGCAATGTCATTTCTGTCTCTCCCTCTATTTAAATCTCTTAAATCACCACCTCTTTCTCGTTTTTCTGACTCTCTCCCTCTCTCATATGTCTTTCTGTTCTATGCTTACTTCTCTTCCTTCATTCTCCCTCCACTTCATGGTTCTTTCTTAACCAGTCTCCTCTCATCCTTGGCTTTTCAATTATTCTTGTTTTTCTTTAGTGTTTATTTCCTTTCCGTCTTCTAATTTCTCAGCTGCTCCCCCTCACTCTTTTCAACTCGATCCTTTTGCATTTGTCCCTCTACTCTCTCTGTCTCTCGCTCTCTTAATCCTGACTGTGATGTCTTGTTGTTATTTCTCACAGAGATAGGCCTGTCATAAGCTATGCCGCTGAGTAATCATTGCTGGGTTGTTGTTCTGCTATAAACGGTACCCAAAAAAGTACGGCCATCCCAGAAAGGTGACATCATCCTCTCTGCCAAAGAAAGATGATGGCCATCACACCTGAAGTACCAACCTGAGCTGAATACACCAGGCCAAATAGAAGATGGAAATTGTGGAGGTGTGGCGGAGAGGGGCTGAAAATGAACTTTCGACAGCATCCATCCTAATACCAAGACTGTTTACTGTCAAACTTCATCCAATAACTATGATTTGGTAGTGAGTGAGACAGATAGACAGTGGGGAAAAATGGTTTGTTCTGTCTTGTGTGTCGTAATGATGTTCTAGAGTAGGACAAATGGCCAGCTTTGGGCCGTTTGCTCACTTTTTATCGTATCCATTCTCATATTTAGCCATGATTCATGGTTAATTATGGGAGAATTGATTATTTGAAACTAATTAACCTCCATTAGAGCAGTTCTGGCTTAAATATGAAAACAAACTATCCAAGTGGACTTTGCTAGAGGGCACGTTCAAAAACAAAAACGCTATTTTATATCGCTCAAACCTGTCCGTTCCTCTCCACCAATCACATGCCTTTAATCTGTGTAGGCCACCCACTACATCTGTCTGCATGAAGGGAGGGTGTGTTTGGGAGTCATTAGGTCTGATCAGTTCATTAAAGAGATTGAGCGAGTTGCACTAATGGCCACTTGAGTGGTACCATGCCGTGGAAGATCGTCATTCGTTATTTCTCTCATTCTCATTCTCTTCCTCTCTCCTTCTTCTCTTCGGTAGTCTCAGTGGGATTAATTGAAGGAGGAAAGCAAGAGGGAGCGAGAAGTGGAAAGACGTGAAAAACAGGAGAAACATGGAAAAACAATCTCTTGCGTCCCCGAGGGATGGAGTTCGGTAAAGAACTTGTCTGAGGGTGTGTTGAAGAGGGCTGCATCCAGTGAAGAGTCAATGTCATACACAGGCCACGGTTCATCAACATCAGCCCAGATCACAACTGTGCTTGTGAAACACAGAAACAGGTAAGCATAGTGAAACTACACAATTTGAAGGGATAGTTCACCCAAAATTAGTTAGGGATATTTTAAATTCTGCCATCATGTACTCAACCCCATATTATCCAAACCTGTTTTTCCAAAAGTAGATGTGACCAGGTGCTGTTTTGTCTATAATCTGTTTAAAACACTGATACAGTGGCTTCACTTTTTATATTGTCTTGGGTAGGACCTAGCCATGGGCTTAGAGGGCTCATTTAAAACTCTATCAGTGCTTATGGACAAAAGGAGCACTTGGCTGTCAGTCATCGCCATGACAACGCGTTGCCCCGCCCACTCTTTAAAGCTCAATGAGCGAGCGAATGAGACTGCGAGTGAGTAAATAGACGGCAAAGTTCAACATTTACAAAATCAAAAGTTGTATCTGTTAATATTATTTAAGGGTAATTTAAGGGTAAAACAAAATAGACAAAACAGCACCATAAAAGTGGTCAATTTGACTTGTGCACTATATTCCAAGTCTACTTGTGTGAGGAACCAACCAAAATTTAAGTCGTTATTCACTCCTCATGGTACCCTCCACTTGGGGTTGGGCGATAAACGATATCATACTAAGATCGCGATAAAATTTACGCTGATAACGATGAAAAGGTCTGAACATTTTTACTTCAAATAGACTAATCTATTGCCTATCACACAGCAGAAATAAACACAAAAACAGCCAGTTAGTGTGGGTCACTAATAAGTGACTTCTGCGTGTCTCTGTGTGATTGAACTGCGCGGTTTCGTCTGATACACAAACTCACACACGTGACACTCTCTGTGTTTTCAGCATCTGCCGTCTCAATATACATGAACATATGAACTTTATCTTCACAGCTGCTTTGTGAGTCTCTTCACAATTGACTTTTTTTTCTCACAACTGCGAAACTGATGTAACAGTTGTTATTGTTAACTAAAATAAAAAATGTTATTTGAAATGAAGCTGAAATAAAATAAAATGTACATATTAAATGAAAAACACAAATAAAAAAAATAAGTACTAGATCTACTTAGAAATATTCAGTATTTATTCATCTATGTTAATGTTAATAAAAATACTAATAAAATAGTTAATAATTTGTTTATTTTTAGCTCATCACCGAATAAATGCTTTATTTTTGTTAGTTCATGTTAAATGATGTAGTTAACTAATGTTAACACATGGAATCTAATTGTAAAGTGTTATCAAAGCACATATGCAAATTACTAAAACTTAAACTAAAATTAAAATGAAAACTGAACATATAAGAACTAGCTAATTAAAACTATGAATAAATATTATAATAGTATGTAAATAATACTAAAATAAGTTATGACAGATTTTTTTTTGGATCTGCTGTTTCTTTAAGTAAATGTCACGTGCCTGTTCTGTCTTGTGTTGCACATGGGTGTTTTGTTATTTTGGGCCATGTGCTCATGTCATTGTCTGATCCCTCCTCCTTGTTATCTGATTATTGTTTGAGTTCTTCCACCTGTTCCCTCTTGATTAGTTCCCTTTATTAGTCCCCTCTTGTTTGCAGTTTGTGTCGGTTCGTTGTCTAATGTTTCCTGTTCCCTGTGATTCCCCAGTAAGTTCTTGTTCAGGTTTTGATTTTGTATTTTCTGGGTTTTGTTTTTCTTTTATAAATAAATATCATTTCTCTGCACTTGAGTCCTCGCACCTTTTTGTATTTATCCCGTCGTGACAGTAAACTAATATTTGCCATTTATTAATTGAGTGCTGAATGAATTGCATTTAATGAAATGTATTATATTTATATTTATATATAAACATGGTATTCATAGCATCATATACTGTGTTACACTACACCATCTGAGAGAATAACTGATGCTATTAAAATTATTGTTGTCCTTTACTCACAATGTTTGTGGGAAATTGGCTGTTTGGAGATAGAGCCGCTAAGAAAATAAAAACAGCACAATAAAGAGATATTGAAGATCTGTGAAGCTCTGGGCTAGAGATTTAGAAAGCCTCTGAAAGTGTGTGTGTGTGTTCTTATCTGCATGTCTGTGTGCTCTCACAGACACCTGTAGTTCAATAATGTATTTAAAGGCCCATTACCATTTTCCATTATTTACATAACCCTTCCTCTGCCTTTCTTCCCCCCACGGCAGAGAGATATACAGTAGAAGGATGGGGGGCATAAGCATGATTTCGACTGCAAGCAACAGGCAAGATCGAATCATTTTTTTTTCTGAGGAAATTCTCCCTCTGGCTTTCTGACACACTAGCAAACAACAAATAAGCAAAAGAGAGTCCAGATAGAAGAAAAATAAATGTGGCGGTACCTTAAAAAAAAAAAAAAAAGCAACATTAGATATGACACAAATCTATTCTGGGACTTGTGTTTTGAAAAACCTTGTTCAAACTGCTGGATAACATCCTGTAACTCTTCATTTTTGCTTTCTGTTAGAAAATGATCTAGGACATTTTGGATCACCACCTATTGTTGCAAGCAATCCCTGGATCCCACAGCAGATGTTGCCGCTGATGGTAATTATAAGAATATTACTTTGTAAAGGTCATTTGTTTCCATAGAAATCCTGCAGATGCTATCTGAGCTAAACTCTAAAAAGCTCTGGAATCCCATATGACCCCTGGCTTGCACTGAAGTCCTCCCAGCCTAATGTAATACTCTGTTCAGAGATATCCGCACTGATATTAGCCCTTGTTGCCGTGTTGGATTAATAGGGTTCTTCTAATGCTCATGTATCCTCAAATAAGACAAATGTGTCTTCCAGCATCCATAAGGAAATGTGGCTCCTTTAATGGAGAGTTTTTCAGTAAGATGCACTTGGGTTCAGAGTGACAAGGTTTTTCAGAGCGCACATATTCGGGTAAACTAAAGCGCTGTTGTTCCTTCAAGGACTCTTGAGTTGATGTCTGTTCCTCTTACCTCTCGCTTCCTGCTTTCTTCTCATTATGAAAAGAGTTATTTGGTCTCCAGTTTTTTGTTGTTTTATCACTTAAAGGGATGGTTCGGAGTCATTTCAACCTATTGGAGCTTATAGAGATATCAGCCGAATGGCTTAGTGCAGGCGCTAATGGATCCAAGGTTGTATCTCGTAAATTACTAGAGTCGGGGTACTCGGACTCGGACTCGAGTCCAATTTTGAATGAACTTGTCACACACTCGGATGAATTTGTGCTCGGAATTGACACGGACTCTGACATTTTAGACTCGGAAAAATTTCCGAGTACAGTCGAGTCCAGGCACTGGAGGACACAATATTATTCAAAAACGAAACAAAACTACTTGTGTTGTTTCACCGTTGAGCATTGTAGCCAAGCAATCACAGACATATTAAGCGCATGAACACAGTGGCAAATCAGAGTCGTTAGAGTCACCATGCGGAGAATCCGCTCAAAATGTAGGCTATGTTCAGAAACAGCACGAGCTGCAAATCCCCTCATAAACAACTAAGTCTAGACGCGATATAAATAAGAGATTCACTGTGCAGTGCGGACAACTTCAGTGTTTATGACGAGAGTTTTAGGGAGAGTGCAGAACGCGGTAAGTGATGTTTTAAAGGGAGCGCTATTGACAATCTAAATAATAGTTTTGTTTTTCATGCTTCTAGAGGACCAGTGGTTACGTTCACACTGTAAATTATAAAGAGTGATAACTGCATTTAAATGTGGGAGTGAATGAATCCCCTAAATTTTAGTCCTGTGACTGTGAGTCATGAAATTGCGATGATTGACATAGTAACCATAGCAACATGAGAACGTGATAACCATAGCAACATTTTGGCGTCTAATAATGTTGTGATTTTTGTTACATTTACACTTTAGCCATAAGTTTACATACACCTTTCAGAATCTCTCAAATTTTATTTTTTATTTATTTTTTAATAATAAGGATCATAAAAACATTGTTTCTATTTAGTACTCCCTGAAAAAGCTTTTTCACATAATAGATGTTTAATAGCCTAGTCCACAAGACAAAATACAAACACAAAATACAAGACAAATGACATAGGCTCGATTTTAATATTGTGTGTGTTTTGATATTATTATTTGTAATATATATATATATATATATATATATATATATATATATATATATATATATATATATATATATTTGTAATGGTTTTTCATGAGGACAAATCCTCCAGCTCCTGCACATTCTTTGCTTTTCCAGCATCTTCTGCATATTTGACTCCTTATTAGCAGTGATTGTGAGATCCATCTTTTCACACTGGTGACAACTGAGGGACTCATACACAACTATTACAAACCATGCAAACATTTAGTGATGCTCAAGAAGGAAGAATCCGTTAAGAGCCAGGGGGTGTACAATTTTTTAACTGGATCATTGGTGTAAATTGTTCTTATTTTGTTTAAAAATTCATTAATTAATTTAGTCCTGCCCTTCAGAGGCTACATAAGATATTTGCATGTAAAACAAAATAAGAAAAATGTAAACATCACCATCATCTTGCTATTGGTTCCCAACCTGGGGTCCGAAGGGGGGCGCCAGAGTTCACAGGGGGGGCTCGGGAGCGGATATGTTTTGAGGTGAATTTCAATTACAATTTCGTTATTTCAAATGTATAGATGGGTTTCCGTTTCGCGAATTACCCATTATCCTCTGCGGCGCGCCGCCATGTTGTGTGTCAAAGCTGTCAGTAAGCCACTGTGCCGCATTAATAGAAAGCCATTTAAAGGGCACCTATTATGCCCCTTTTTAGAAGATGTAATATTGGTCTTGGGTGTCCCCAGAATGCATTTGTGAAGTTTCAGCTCAAAATACGCCACAGTTAATTTATTATAACCATTTGAAAATGTCATTTTTGGGGCCTGTTTTAAAAAGACCTGTTTTTGGTGTACCACTTTAAATGTAAATGAGCTGCATAATCCCCGCCCTGCTGGACCTAGATGATGAAGAGACTCCGGCACAGAATAAACACGAATGAAAATGGACTAAACGTATCGGAATGGTTATTTGATACATTTATGTAGGCTACTTACAAAGTTTTAATCGCGTCCCTTTTGCCATTATGGATGTGCAACACACACACACACACACGAACTGTGATAACGTTCGCGCAATTTTTTGAAACTACACACACACACACACACTACTGTGAAGTACAAACAATTTTTTTTATTTATTTCTTAAGGGGAGGGAGATAGACGTTTATATAGCCTACTGTCTATGGAGATAGAGCAGACCTTAATTTATTTACATTTGTAAATGCTGCAAAAAAATGCCTACGTGACATAAAACTGTCTGAAGTTGTTTGTTGAGACATCCTATGACGAGTTGACGACGACAATAAATAGCTTTAGACGCATTTGTTGTTGAACTTGCTGACATCGATTGAAATGACTATTTGCTCAAAAATCATAAAATACACTTACTTCTTCTGGAGGTGACGTTGGATCGCGAACTGTAGGCAACGATCCACACTCTAGGATTAAAGGAGAACTCGGCAACTCTGGCCCTGTCCCAAATGGCGCACTTCATGCGGACTTTCGGTCTCGTGGACTTGAGTTGCGCGTGCTCGCTGAGTCTACGAGTCCGTAGGCTGTCCCATTCAGCATTTTA
This sequence comes from Scardinius erythrophthalmus, assembly GCF_964197995.2. Classification (NCBI taxonomy): domain Eukaryota; kingdom Metazoa; phylum Chordata; class Actinopteri; order Cypriniformes; family Leuciscidae; genus Scardinius; species Scardinius erythrophthalmus. The sequence goes on along the minus strand of NC_138223.1, from coordinate 11,336,494 downwards.
CCGCTCTGAAGTGTGCTCAGCAGCGCCCCCTTTGTACCCTTGAAGCGGTCTTCCGCGAAGCCCGCATAGAAGCAGGCTTCACGCACTTTAACTACCCAGGAATCCTTGCGAAAGGCCAATCAGACAACAGATGGGAGGAGATTTCACTCACGGATAATTGTTGACATAAGTCTGAGAAGAAAATATTACGGTTTTTATGACCTAAATGTACATTTTACCTACAGTTTATACAAACATTGTGGTCATCGACCAGTGGTTGATGTCTCAAAACATTAATAATACGATCGCATTATGATTCATTAAATGAATAGAACCGAATGGCAGGGCTTTACTGAGTCATTTACACAGTATGAATATTGAAACATGTAAATTGAAAAAAATTATGTTTAAATTATGTTTTAAAATTGTAATCTTAGTTCAAATGGAACATTATATTATGTGGGCTACAACTGTATACATCCTTTAAATAAGCATGATATATCTATCATGATATATATTGATATCATGATATGCACAATATCAAAATATAGAACTGTAAAATTAGGATGTGTAGTTGACATGCAGATAAGACGTCGGAGTGCAAAAATGTGATTTCTCCTGTCCAACAACAACCAGGCCGTTATTTCCGGCGTGACGATCGAGTCTGTCCCAAAAATACTTCTCAATGCGCCCTCGTGGACTCGCGCCAGGGGCCCTATAGGTCTGCACTACATGACGTCACCAAAGTGTGGACTCTGAGGAAGTCCACAAGTCCGGAGTGTGCCATTTGGGACAGGGCCTCTAGCGAACTCTAGTCACTTCTTCGCTGATTTTCCCTTTTGTTGTCGCATGTTTTCCCCACGAGCTCCCCCTACAGCTGTGGTGGGGCGTATATTTCACAACACAGTCGTAAAAAACTCACTTGCGGCGGCCTCCTCCCCTTCTCTACCGCTGCTCATGTGCGTTTGTTTTGATCGGAGCAAGCCAACTGTATCGCGTGGAGCTATGTCTATCGAGGTGGGTAATCTGGTAATACATCATACATGCGTGTGTGTTTATGTCGAATTGCCGTAAAGCGATTTGTGTTTCGCGCTCGTTCTCGTTCTCGCTTTCGCTTCTCACGAGACTTCCAATTTCTATCTTGCCAGGACGGTAGTGAACAAGTTGCAAGGTTGGTTTTCCGCCTGGGAACGCTGGGGGGAGCGGGGAAAGTCACCAATATCACCAGAACAGGTTGTTTAACCATCCAAATGATTTCTAGACAGTTTTATTAAGTTAAAAAAGCTACCAAGTTCTCCTTTAACTTTGACCCTCGTTCACTAAACAGTCAGTCAGAAAATGAATCTCGTATTTAGGAAATTTAAGTGGTGCCTTTTCTTCATAAATAGAATCCATCCGCTGCGTTTTCAGTGGCTCTGATGTCAGTGAAGACTAGTATGTCCATTCTTACATCCCACAACACACTTCTTAGGAGACATTACCGGCTGTCGAACAATGGAGGATGCAGATCACCGAGGGCGGGGTCTATGCCAAAACCAGATGTCAATCAAATCACGTCGGTGGGGCTTAGCTCATTTCTACGTCACAATGAGGAAAATCTAGAACAGGGTGTTCCGAGACAGTGCTTATGATTTATTGAGATAGTAAAAAAACTACTGGGTGGATTTTTATCATTCTAGGGTGGTTTTGCTCACACACTGCCAACACACATTTATGTTCAAACACCATGTAAAAGTGAATTTTGCATAATAGGTGCCCTTTAATATAAAGTATTTTTGACTCTTTTGTGTTGAGATAACGATGACAAATTCTTCCAAACCTGGCGACAAGGTGAAGGTTATTTACAGGGACACATTAGACGATGTTTGCAAGGCAAGATATGATGAGAAATTGAGTTATATGGATGGAAAGGATCCTTACACAATGTCGAAAGAGGACTGGTTATGTAGGCTAATCCTGCGGCGTACCCCGATATTCAGGAAATGGACATTGCCAAGTATCTCATCCACACCGTTAGTGCGTACACTTTTGACGAATTAAGAGGAAGAAAGTCTCTGGAAGCATACACTTATTTTGTTAGAATGTGCGAGTTAAAAAATTTTATGGTCGCATTTGTGCGAGTGCGTGGTCATGTACTACTCAGTTAAATTCACGCATGAATTCTCCTGCATTGAACTTGTTTTAGCGCCCGCCAAAGTCTTATTTGATCGGTGAGTAATGTAGATGAACTGGGCGCATGTTTAACTGAAAGAACGAGCAGAGAGAGAGAGAGAGAGAGCCGGTCGCGCGCACGCGCACTCTCTCTCTCTTCGGAGCCAGGCGAAAGTGTAAACAACACTTCACCGTCTCCAAACTAAGCGCTGTCTTGCTCTCTCTCCCTCGTGGAAATGTTAGTCTGGAGCCCTGCATTGACGGTTCACATCGCTGTAGCCAGGCGGCTGATATCTGCACAGCCTTTATTATACGGTACATTTAGACTCAGTGTCAAGACAACACCATCAGGGTAAAAAAACAACAACACAACGCTCCGAACTAATTTAGTGTAGGAGAGAGATGGAGAGCAGAGGCACGGAGTGATGTGCTCCAGGTGTACGTTAGCCTCTGAAAGTGATGAAGGTGGACAATCGTCAGAGTGTGCTTCTGCCCAGCCAACACCTCTCAAGGGCTGTGTCGATAGTAGCCGCCTGGGTAACGTTACAGCGATTTGACAGCCGATGAGAGCTAGCGCATTTAGCTAGCCCATCTTGGAAATAGATAAAGTGTCACATCTCCAGAGCACAAAACCTCTAAATGTTCACAAGAGCAGCACTGAACATTAACTCCAGCCAAACGGAGAATAATCGTATGATTTTCATGTCCAGAATAATGCCGATTCAGGATATTATCATGCTCCGTAACACAAACGCTTGACCCACTTGACACACAAGATGGCGCCGTAAGGAGTTGCGGGAGAAATGTGACGTCATCGGAAATCTATCTATAGGAGCGTTGCGCGTGGCAAGCGCGCTCATAATGTAAGAGACGCCGACGAGACCACAACATTGTCCAACATCAAATGGCAAACGTAATGCAAGCGGAACGAAACTGCTCGTTATTGTGTGGTTGAAGGACCGTTTATCAGTTTGGACCAGTGCAGCGCGAGCCGATCGTGATCATGCGACACTGTTATTACACAGCGCTAATAAGAGATCCAGGTAAATAAAGCATTTCAAATCGCCACTGAAGTAATAACATCGCTGCGAGATCTAGTGAGAAACATTCACATTTCTCCGTTATTAACGGATCAAACAGCGCTGACGTGGAAACCTGGAAGAAACAGTGTCCACAGATCAGCAACATTCACCATGGATTTACTGTAGTAACACTAACTGCACCCATGGAAGTTTGATAGGAATAGGCTATAATGCCTTCAAGTAACATTACATCGGTTTTATTTTTACATTATGAATACAATTGCTGCCCTCAAATGTTAATCTGAAATAAAATAAACATTTGTTTATAACTACTACAATATTACTTTTAATTACCAACCAAGGAAAAAGGTTGGGAACCACTTAATGCATCGTGTTGCATTCTTGAGCATTACCTTGCAGATTCTGAAAGATGTACAATAGGTAAACGTACGATTGTAACGGTACATTGCAATCATTTTGTAAGGTTTAAAATCTTTATTTAAGAGCTCAGTATTGAGACCTTTCGCCGGAATTTGATTGACAGGCGATCTGACCAATCATAATGCAGATACCCACCATTTTTGTCCGACAAACAAACCAAACCAAATAATAGATTAAAGTCAGTGGATCTGAACTTGAAAAATGGTGTGTATTGATTTCTTTTTGCAGTCAAACATGAATGAACATCATAATTCGTGCTATAACTAGAAGAGATTCAGTTCACGTGCTGCCTCAGGCCTACACATTAAAGCACCACAAAAAATTACATAGCCTAAAACTGTAATTTTTTATTTTTAAAAAATATTTTTTTTTATTTCATAAAAATTACAAAATTTGAAAGCTGAGACTTTATTTCATACAAAAAGTAGCCTGCTCTGTCTTGTCTGTTGACGCATTGTCAGTGTCCTTCTTTGCTCCTCAATATATTTTTCACTGTGTGAGAACATGTGAAGTGAGAGCGGAATGGCTTGCGAAATGTTTGTGTACTCGGCCGGACTCGACTCGGACTCGGATGTTAAGGACTCGGACTCAAGTCCGACTCTGCCCTCTTTTGGACTCGGACTTGTGCTGCGTTCCAGTCCACTTTTAGACACGCTCTTGCGAACTTCCCTAAGCACTTCCCCGCCGCCATTTTGAAGTGCGTTCCACTTCATGAAGTGGACGAGGGAAGTTTATATGGACAGACACTCGCTCCCTCGATTTTGACCGAGGGAACGAGTCTACTTCATATGTACACTTCAGGCACCTATATGTCCCACAATGCAGTACGATTGTGACGTAACCACATATCTCGTCTAATCACCACCACAACAAACAACTATGATATGTTAATTCTAATTTTTTTAATTGAAAACAACCCAAACACCATATATACATTTGAATGCTGCATTAAACAAATTCTTAAAGGGAAAACAAATGTAAATAATAAATCAACTACACAGCTGATTCCAAGTGATCAAGGGCTTAGGACGTTCAAATTCAGCCCATTGCAGTTTCCGCCAGTAGTGGGCACTCGCAATGACGTACATCCGAGTGAACGAGACGGAGGGAAGTTAGCAAGAGAAGGGCATGACAATTTTGGACTGGAACGCAGCACTGGACTTGATTGTTACTTGACTCGACAAAGGTGGACTCGGACCCAACCCTATAAATTACCACACTAATAATGCCCGGAATGGTACCAAACCTCTACAGTAGTACAAACACGTTCTGTACCCATAAAACGAGGCATTGGAAAGTTTGTAAGTACATCAGGAGTTTATTTAAATAACACTTGCCTGATGGCTTATGCTGCCGCTAACCTGGACGTCGAGGTCACTTCCGTGATTTGGGAAAAGCCCGTAAAAGTCCTGTCAGAAAGCGATGCATAAGGATGTAGTGTAACGACGCTCAGTTCCAGGAATGAACTAATATTTTGTTGGTAGTAAAAGTTTGCAACAATTATTAGTGAACACTAAGTTGTCAACTCTTTTTCAGCAACACCGGGTGAACCTCAGCGAGAAGTGACCTCAACGTCCGGGTTAGCGGTTAGCACTTCAGGTATGGGCAGGATGTGCAAATGCTTTTTAGAGAAGTTTCTGAATTCAGGTAATCTTGATTAATTTAAGCACTCTCATCTATTATCAAGGTTAATATCAAGGCCAGTTTTCCAGAGTAAAGGCAGTCAGTGTAAAGTAGCAAAATTTGCATGTGCACGAACTTTTTAAAAATAATTAAATTAAAAGTGTTTGGCCTGAATATGTTGAACTAGCTGTCAAGGCCTGTTCAGAGCAAACTTTAAATAACTTTATAGCGTAACTTTATTAAATAAAACAAAAGGGCGATAATCCAACATTAAAGGGTTAGTTCACCCAAAAATGTAAATTCTGTCTGTAACCGATATTGTTTTTTTGATGGCCGATGCCGATCCTAGAGAGCAGGATGGCCGATATAAAGCCGATATTTTTATTATATACTTTATATTTATTTTAATCAATATTTTATAAATTTTAAATAAATTAGAAAACAAATCTTTAAAATAAACATGATTATACTTTAGATGGCAACTTCTTGAATCTGCAGTCCTGTTACAGAATTTTTCACAAATAAAGTAATTGTTTAAAAATATATGAATATGTGAATAAAAAGGAAGTAAACACTGTAACATTGCACTCAGTAATCTGGTAATATTGTGCGCACTGGTAATCATATTTTTTCAAATAAAGACAAGGTAACGCTAATATTACATACAGCACACAGTGAAAACGATATGAATATGACACAGTGGGCAACTGGATTTAGCACAGCATATTTTAAAATGAAGGGTTTAAAGTTTTTCAATCGCGTCTCCTGTGAAGCTGATCTTCTGTTCACATTCACTCACTTCGCACGAACCGACCGTCACTCGCAAGTAACACGTTTATGCAGGCTACAAATGCACACTTCACAAGATATCACAGGTGAGCTGGATTCCATTAAATCTGCAAGGTTTGTGAAATTAAATGTTTATTAGATATTCAGAGATTTGTTTAAATGATGTAGATGCGCATTTGCTGAATGTTGACAGTAAACGAGAAAGTATTTTAGCCTAATTGTTTGCCTTTTCTGTAACAAATAATATAAAAGCAACACTTTACTTTTTCACATACCATTTACTTTCTTTGTTTACCAGTTCTGTCTAACAAAGTATTAGATATGACTGACAGAGATCACTGAGCACTGTGTGATCAGACCTTTGATCGTGTGAGCACTGTGTGATCAGACCTTTCTCTTCTCAGGCGCTGGTGTTCTTCTTCTTCTTCTTCTTCTTCTTCTTCTTCTTCTTCTTCTTCTTCTTCTTCTTCTTCTTCTTTTATAATTGGCAACGTGCAACCATCTGGAGCATTATCGCCACCTACTGTATCTTAATTTCATTGAATTCAGTCCAGTTTGTCGTAAAAAAGATGAGATTAATTTAAGTACCATCTTTCCAGAATTATTTGAGAAAGACAGTTGTAATGTCCTTTTGTTTAATTCCTTCAAGTTCCAGTCCATTCCTTAAAGCCAGTCTTTGAGTTGAGTATCGCTGGTGTTCTTAGCGCCGCCCGTCAAAATAAAAGTCAGGAGCGCCGTCAAAATAAAAGTCCCGCTTCCAACACATCGGCCAATTAGAAAAAATTATCGGCCGATGTCGATATTTTAAAAGTGCCTAATATCGGCCGATAATATCAGCCTTGGCGATATATCGGTCGACCACTAGTTCCAACCCCGTAAGACTTTCGTTCATCTTCGGGAACACAATTTAAGATATTTTTTATGAAATCTTAGAGCTGGCTCACTCCTTCATAAGCTTCTATGTAATTTCATTCTGCCAAAACACACCAGAGCTTTACTAATTATATATTTATTGCTCATGGAGAGCAAGAATATCTTGCAGTTTATAAATAAAATAACATATGTGTAACTGGACAAAATTTTATCCTTGGTGTGAAAGGATTATTTTTGATGCAATATTTTTCAAAGCACGTTTATCTGTAATTGGGAATTGGCTTTTACACAGCTTGAATCATTTGCCTGAAAGATTTCTCAGAAAGATTTAACACCTGATTATCACCAGGGTGTTAAATATAAATATTTAATACCTTTTTATTATTATTATATTAGCCTATATTATATTATATTATATTATATTATATTATATTATATTATATTATATTATATTATATTATATTATAGACCAGACTGAATAGATTTTACCCAACTTTCAGTCATCTTCAGAGATGTTTCAAAGACTAAACTGCTGACTTAGTCGAATACATGGCCTTCTGTTAATTCGTTCCCCGTGATTGTGTGAAGGGTTTGATAACAGAATAAAGCGTTGATTTGTCTATTGAGCGAGTTCTTTCATCTTAATGGGTGTTTTCATTTGACTTTGAAGCACTTATGTTGCTTTAGTTTTCCAATTTTATTCTTGGACGGAGGCATAATTTTTTGCACAGAGTTGGCCCAGACGTTCACACGCTGCCGAGCTGTGAAATCTCAGTTTATTGTCTTTGAATCAAATACAGTGTCTTTGTACCTTTGCATAGCACTTTTTAGTGTGTGAGAGTGAGTGAGTGAGCGAATGTGAGAGAAAGTAATTTAGTTTTCTTTTTCCTATTGTGCCGTAGTTCCATCTTGTTACATTTCCATCTTCTCACTTTGCCAGTGAGAGGGAACAAACGCCTCAGACCTCCCTAATGAATCTGTGAGCAATTTCTTGCCTATTTCTGCATGTTTGCCTGGAGTCGACTTCAAGGCTTCAATGCAAGCATTCTGTCTAGATATTGTGTTTGAAGCCACTCACGTCACATAACGCACAGCACTGGCACAGCAGGGCAAGACATGTTGACCCACTTAGCGGATCTTCCTTATAGTTAACACACCCTCTGCGCTTATACACATGCATAAAACATCTGTTTGTCCCTTGTGAATATGTGTGTGTGTGTGTGTGTGTGTGTGTGTGTCTGTCTGCACACAAACACGCTTAGGGATCTTCTTTTTCTTCATCCTTATCAAACTCTGATCAACAGAGCGTCGTATGAAATTATAATTACAGTGACATTCTGCTCCCCACTGTTCCCTTCACTAGCGTAGACATACGCACACATACACACTGCTCCAAGCCCACATAATGTTTCCCACTGTGCCACAAAAAACAGACATCACTAGTCGCTCAGGGGAGCTTCATCAATCCCACATAGAGAAAAGGGAAGACGCAAACACTGCAGCCCACACGCAGAGAGAGCAGCCGTCCCCTAAACATGCCTTAATTAACATGCCTTTGTGTGAGTTTGCGCTTTGAGTCTGTGTGACTGTGATCTCCTGGTGCCCTTTCTCAAAATCATCACAGCAGTCTTCGTAATGCTTTCTCCCTCTTATTTTCTCTCTTTCTCACATTGTCATTCTGACCCACCTGCACAAAGCTGCATAATGTTAAGTGTCTCTTTTGAGAAGACCAGCAGATGGTCCGTTTCAGATGCTCGTGCTGCTTAGGCTTCTTGACTTGACTAGCTTGCTAGAATTCCTTGTTCTACCAGCTTCATTTAGCCTTAGTGAAGCATATAAAACATAAGCTAGGCCTACATTAAAATGTAATATTACTCATTATATTGGAATATAATGCATATACATATTAAAATGTAATTTATTCCTGTAATGGCAAAGCCATTACTCCAGTCTTCAGTGTCACATGAACCTTAGAAAATTTCAGGAATCTGTGATGAATGGAAAGTTTAAAATAGCAGCATTTATTTGAAATAGATTTTTTTTTTTTTACTGTGTAAAAATCTTTACAATCACTTTTGATCAATGTAATGCCTCCTTCCTGAATAACAGTATTGATTTGCAGGTTGTCACGGAATGGATGAATGTGAGACGAGGATTTAAATGCAGAGGAAATTTATTAACCGGCACACAAGGTACAAACTCAAAAACTCAGATTGCAAAACGGGAAGGAAACACCAGGAACAAGCAACTAGGACAAACGAACCAGCACAGGACTACAAACACAGGGAGGCTAAATAGGGGAACAAACAAAGGAGGGTAACGAGAAGGACAGGTGGGACAAATTAACCAATAATCGGATAACAAGATGGGAGGGGCTAGACAATAGACAGGAGAGCGCATGGCACAAGGAAATAACACGACAGCCATGTGCTCACAACAGACCAAACAACACAAACACATGACAAACCGGGAGTGTCACAGCTCTGTCACAAACCAAGAGAAAACCCAGAACAAGGGTGACAGAACTGTGACACTACCCCCCCTCAAAGGAACGCCACCTGGCGTTCCCAAGGAGGGACACCAAACAAGACAAGAACAAACGTACAAGACCAAAGATCAGACAAAATAAACAGATCAAAACAAATACACAGAAAGGGGAGGGACGGAGGGTACGGACTCCTGGCAGAAAACCAGGGCGGCTCAGACAGTCCATCGGGTGGCCTGGGCGCAGCAGACAGTCCATCGGGCGGCCAGGGCGGCGGAGACGACCCCTCGGGCGGCCAGGGCGGAGACGACCCCTCGGGCGGCCAGGGCGGAGACGACCCCTCGGGCGGCCAGGGCGGAGACGACCCCTCGGGCGGCCACGGCACAGGGACAGACACCGGCTCAGGAACTGGAACAGACCCCACCGGCGCAGGAACTGGAACAGACCCCACCGGCGCAGGAACTGGAACAGACCCCACCGGCTCAGGCTCAGGAATAGACACCACCGGCTCAGAAACAGGAACAGACACCACCGGCTCAGGCTCAGGAACAGACACCACAGGCTCAGGCTCAGACACCACCGGCTCGGGAACTGGAACAGACACCACCGGCTCGGAAACTGGAACAGACACCACCGGCTCAGGTTCAGGAACAGACACCACCGGCTCAGAAACAGGAACAGACCCCACCGGCGCAGGAACTGGAACAGACCCCACCGGCGCAGGAACTGGAACAGACCCCACCGGCGCAGGAACTGGAACAGACCCCACCGGCGCAGGCTCAGGAATAGACACCACCGGCTCAGAAACAGGAACAGACACCACCAGCTCAGGCTCAGGAACAGACACCACAGGCTCAGGCTCAGACACCACCGGCTCGGGAACTGGAACAGACACCACCGGCTCGGAAACTGGAACAGACACCACCGGCTCAGGTTCAGGAACAGACACCACCGGCTCAGAAACAGGAACAGACACCACCGGCTCAGAAACAGGAACAGACACCACCGGCTCAGAAACAGGAACAGACCCAGGCACCGGCTCAGGAACAGACCCAGGCATCGGCTCAGGAACAGACCCAGGCACCGGCTCAGGAACAGACCCAGGCACCGGCTCAGGAACAGACCCAGGCACCGGCTCAGGAACAGACCCAGGCACCGGCTCAGGAACAGACACAGGCACCGGCTCAGGAACAGACACAGGCACCGGCTCAGGAACAGACACAGGCACCGGCTCAGGAACAGACACAGGCACCGGCTCAGGAACAGACACAGGCACCGGCCCAGGAACAGACACAGGCACCGGCCCAGCGGGCATCTTGTCCGGAGACACAGGCTCAGCAGCGGCCATCTTTTCCGAAGACACAGGCTCGACGACGGCCATCTTGTCCGGAGACACAGGCTTGGCGGCTACCATCTTGCCCTGAAACACAGGCTCGGCGGCGGCCATCCTGTCCGAAGACACAGGCTCGGCAGACGTGACGTGAACAGGCTCGTGGCGGCCATCTTGTCCGAAGTCACAGGCTCAGCAGACATGACGTGAACAGTCTCGGCGGCAACCATCTTGTCCGAAGACACAGGCTCGGCAGGCGTGACTAGAACAGGCTCGGCTGCGGCCATCTTGTCGGAAGACACAGGCTCGGCAGACGTGACGTGAACATTCCTGGGAATCTCTAGGATCTTGAATAGCATCGAAAAATAATCCAACAACGTTTCAGCAGTGACGTAAACAGTCTCTGGATCGGCAGACGTGACGTTACGGAGTGAGCCTTTCTCCTTTCACCGGAAGCCGGGACCACCGGAACAGTTACGGAGGGGTTCTTCCTTCCTCTCCTCTGTTTCGGGACCAGCGGTGAAGGCTTGCCTTTCTGCTGACCGCCGTCTACCATGGTCCCCTCCTCCTCCATAGTCCTTTGAGCGCACCTGGCGAAATATTCGAACAAGGAAATTGAAGATTCCTTATCCTCTCCAGAAAAAATTTCACTCCGCTGAATCCACATTATCAGGCTGGTTCGTTCTGTCACGGAATGGATGAATGTGAGACGAGGATTCAAATGCAGAGGAAATTTATTAACCGGCAGACAAGGTACAAACTCAAAAACTCAGATTGCAAAACGGGAAGGAAACACCAGGAACAAGCAACTAGGACAAACGAACCAGCACAGGACTACAAACACAGGGAGGCTAAATAGGGGAACAAAAAAAGGAGGGTAACGAGAAGGACAGGTTGGACAAATTAACCAATAATCGGATAACAAGATGGGAGGGGCTAGACAATAGACAGGAGAGCACATGGCACAAGGAAATAACATGACAGCCATGTGCTCACAACAGACCAAACAACACAAACACATGACAAACCGGGAGTGTCACAGCTCTGTCACAAACCAAGAGAAAACCCAGAACAAGGGTGACAGAACTGTGACACAGGTTTGCTTAGTGGCAAACTTTTTTTATTTGACTGGTTTAACCGCCACCCGCCCGAATTTAATTAAAATATATATATTTTTTTGTCACGTCATCCGCCCGATCCGCGGTTTATCCACATCCCTAGTGTGTGTGTGTGTGTGAGTTAGCTCGGCCCACCCTCGTGCAGTTTAATTGGTTGACAACATCGCGTGTATGATTGACAGGAACAGAATGTGAGGCTGATCAGACAGTCGAAACAAATGTGTGTGCGCCTTTAGGCCTATATAATTATGTTTTTGTTGGTTTTTGAATTAGTCAGTTATTTTAAATACAATTCAAATCATTCATTATTTCATTATTAGCCTACATAATGATTTAATTTCTATAGGCTATATTTTTAAAAATAGAGTCAGCTCTTCAGATATGTGAGCCGGCTCCCGTCGTTCACCTACAAGAGCCGGCTCTTAGATCCGGCTCATTCGCGAACGACCCATCACTACTTGTCACTGCCCCGGCAAGTTTAAAAGGATGCACACTGCACGGTTATTTATACACCGTTCATTCATACATATGCTGAGTCACAGGATAAGGAGTCCTCGTTGTCGAAAAAGTCCAAAATAGACCGTAAAAGGAAACGTGACTGGAGATTACAAAAACAAGGGTTAATGTCGGGATAGCTAATGCAGGAGAAAGCTTTCAAAAGAGACCCTGAAGTTGCCTGCTTTCTTCTCGACAGGGAAGTCAATGTTACGGTCTTAATTACAAGCTTTTATTTCATTGCTTGGTTGTGTACTTTATTATATAGACAGTAGAACATTTATAGTTAAAAGTTAAACAGGTTCTTTGATGAATAGCAGCTATTGAGTAAAGTAACGTTAGAGAAGGCTCTGATGATGATATCTAACAATGCACATACTTCAAAAAATATAACGAGTAAAGAAGGCATTACTACTAATTACCATAGTTAATGTTTTTCACAGTCAGTAATTCATACTGTAACATTCTTTTTTTCGTTGTTTCAAGTTTCAGTTTGTTTTAAATAACAAACCTGTTCACCCGAAGAAAAACTCGAAGTGCTATTATAAGACATCCTGTCATAGCTTTTTGGTACATAACGGCTACCGTAGATGCAACGTGCATTTGAAAAAGTGAGGCGCTGGAGAGCATTATTTGTTTGAATGCAAAATACAATTTCACCACTAGATGGGAGAAATTCCTACACACAGTCCCTTTAAGTAAAATTAACAAAGAAAATATCTTTAACTTGGCCAGTTAAAGTTTGATGAGTAATTTCTACTTAGTTGAAGTTTACTTTGCAATAGTCTGTTTCAAATACATTTTACTTAAACAATATAACACTGATTTAAGCCAAGCTTTTAAAGTGTATGCTTTACTTAGATCATCTAAGTAAATTATACAGTAGAAATGGTGTAGACAACATAAAGGAAGAAATGTACCCACCCGAACACAGAGATCTTAATCAAAACAATACACAATAACGGTAACATTCATTGGATCATTTTTTGAGTATGAATGTGTCATTTGGAGTAGAAAATTAACTGCAGATGTCACAAAACACTAAGTCACTAAACCTAAGAACAAAAGCAATGATAAAACAGTGTAAATACAGCTGAAAAACAGTGAAAAATGCAACCTTATTATGGAGTAGGTGATGATACTTATTTTTTTTATCTATACAAGCTTAAATTTAGTACTAATATAGACTTTATTTAATCTAAAAACTTGTTTTTCTGTAGTATTTACTTCACCACAGAATCATTTCCATTGTATAGCCTAGAAAAGATCAAAATGAACATCCTGCTAAACATTGACTTTTTTTTGCTCTGCTGAAATTGATACAGGTTTGGCACAATACGAGGTTGAGTGAATGATGACAGAATTTTAATCTCCTAAAAGTAGATATTTGACAGGCTGAAGTCAGTGTCTTTGCTTCCTTTCCATTTCTCTCTAACCTTCTCTCGTGCCTTACTCTGTATCTGTGGATGATGCCATGATAACGCCCAGGTATATTAGAGAAAGCAAAAACATGTCACTGAAAACCAAACACTGGCGAGGGAGATAGCAAGACACTGGCAAAATAACAGCAGGAGAGAGGCAAAGAGAGGAGGGAAGGGAAAGTATAGAGATTGGAAGGGGGTCGAAGGAAATTAAACATTAAATTGTGGCTGTGTTTAAACTATGTAACTCCAGTGCATTCTGGGGAATATGCATCCCGCTCTTTGCTGTGGCAAGCAATCTCCCGTCGGTTTGGTGTGCGAGTATGTTCTTGCATGTGTAATGGATGCCACAGGAGGATGACAAGATAGAGGGATGCTGTCTTGGGGAAGAACCAGACGAGAGGTTGCTGGGGAGAAAGTGATTTCGAGGAAGCAGCTCGCAGATATCAAATGAATGTGCAATTGTGCCTCTGCCTGAGGCAGATATTGTGGACAAGACATAGACAGAGAGAGCAGCATTACAACCTGACCCGGCTAACGAAATATGTTTTTCTCTCTTTGTCCCTCTCTATTCCCTTTTTTTCTATCTGTCTTCTAGTTTTCTTCACTTTTGTGGATTTCTCTCGTCTTTCTTAGTACTGCTCCACTGCTCTTAAAAGTGCCTCTGTCTAATCTTCTATGATTTTCTACTTTAAAGGTTTAAAGTTAAAATAGAAGTTTCTTCTATTCCATTATAAGATAAATAAGATTGATTTGTAGATTGATTGATCTGTGGTGCTAGCTCAAAACAAATTGTTTGAACATCTTGACTAGCCTGACAAAGGCATTTTTCTCCCATTATTTTGAGGTATCTGGTCTATTTTGTTTCCCTACTTTAGAAACATTCCCACAGCAAAGGATGCTCTTAGGAATGAGAATTGAAGGAACGAGAAAAAAAAGTTTTAAAGCACCCTTGTGAAAACAAATTGGGACAGAGATGTAAGTGAGGATTAGGGGAGTGTAGTCCGGTGGAATAATTCATGAGATATTGTTCATTAAAACGAGTGACCAGATCACAAGGCCAATGTTGTCTTTTTCACATTACGAGAGCTGAATAAAAAGAAAAATCCAAAAACTCACAACACAGTACTTGGACTAAAAAGAGCTCTAGCCACAGAAATTCTTTGTGATATTCCCATAGTAACAAGAATTTGGGTATATTCTCTGGTTGGTTGAAGCGCTGTCCTGTTGCATGCAGAGGGAATTTGAAAGACAGCCGTTTATCCCGCCCCTCGGATTGAGCCGTGTCTATGGTGAGTTGCCAGACCTAACATCTTGATGTAGGTCTGGCTTGCCAGGCTACTAAACATAGGTATTTCTGGGTGATATTAGATACAGACAAAATAAACACAATTTGTAAAGTATTTTACAAAACATATATAATACAAAATAATGTTTTTAAAGTATAGTACAGTAAAGCTTAGTGTAGCTTAGCATAGTATAGCACAATGCAACTTAGTATAACTTACACTATTGTATAGTTGAATATAGTATAGTGCAAGGTTGCCAACTTTGGTTGCCTGACTGGAGTAAGATTTTGATGACATGGGCCCCTATTTTAGGTTTTAAGGATCCAATAATTATGTCATCTTAATCGTGCCATTTACCAAATACTTTGTCCTATGTTATACTAGATGCAATTTTTTGAAATTGTCCTTATTAACTTTGCCTGTACCATATGGTGAACTGGTAAGTCCGATATCTTACTGACTAATTAATTATAAACAAAATAACATTTAATTTTGCATGCTATACCAGAGTCGGCGCCAGGGCAGATCTACTGGAGGGGCATTGGGTCATCGGCGGGGGGGCACTGACATTTGACAAATATTTTGACGCAGTGGCGACATCATAGTCCAACACAGCACAAATGCTATATAAAACTAAACACGTTTATTATAATTATTATTATTATTATTACAATTACATGGCTTGGTTGAATTCTAATATATAACGCGGTCTGTTATTTCTTGATAACAGCCGCTGCTAAGTATAACGTTAACACACCATTGCCATGAAAAACAGAGCGTTGCTATGGACGCAGGACTTAACCGTAGAGACGGAACGGATTATTTTCTTTAGCGGAAGTAATACAATAGTTTTTAAATAAATAAACTCCTTTTTAAATCAATATTTTGTGTCAAATTATTGATTTATTTTGTTGGTAGCCATGTAATACAACCGCCTCGCTCTACATGATCCCTTACATATCTTCTTACAGGCAGCCAAGTATACACAAATGCAGATATTACTACACATTAATTGCGCAGATATTAACATAAATAAATACATAATCTCTGTATTACATACATACTACATTACATACATAGTCTCCAATACCATCTCTGCTGTTCTTCTTCGTGCAAATTTTTTTATTCCCCAAACTACTTCAGAGGACACTAACGTTAACAACTCGCAGGCAGACAAGACAGACCAGCTTTTGATATGAAACAAAGTCTCATTTGGTAATTTCAAACACTTCAACTTTCAAATTTGGTAATTTTTTAAAGAAAAGTAAACAATACCGTTTTGTGGCTCTTGAATGTGTCGGACAGATCGCTGTAGAGCCTCAGTTAAAGCTGCTCGTGAACCAACCATCTCTACCTTATAGTTAATTTATATTTATAGCATCAAATAAACATGAATGAATATAAAAAGGAATGTTGTTTTGACCATGGAAAGACGTTTGTTGCCTAGTGCCTACCCTCCGTTTTTCAAGTTCAAATCCTCATGTTAATCTACTATGATTGGTCAGATCGCCTGTCAAACAAACTGCTGTTTGAATACACCAAACACTGATCCCTAAAACTACCCGTCATTGTAACCTTAACCAATGAAATAAGCTGCAGGGCGGGATTTCTGCTTAACTGGTTTGCGCCCAGTGGGATTTTTTAAAAATATTTTTATAGAAAGATTAAAAATACGGGAGAAATTCGGGGAAATATTTAAACGGGATGATAGCGGGATAGTAAGGTAAAATACGGGAGAATCCCGGGAAAAACGGGAGGGTTGACAGGTATGGGTAGGAGGGGCATCAATAACCGCTAGGGGGGGCACGGCCCTCGAATGCCCCACCACAGCGCCGACGCTGTGCTATACATTGTGGCGAAAATGTATAGTGTAGGCTATATACATATTAAAGTATACAAAAAGTGGAGTTTACAATATAAGTTATTTTAATATAGATAATAAGGAAAAACAGTTGCACAATCACAGTGTTAATAGGTCAGAGGCAAAATGTGCATTTATGATGCATCTAAATTATTGGACTCATTTCTCATTTCACAAATCTCATGCTGACTTTTTTCTCGCAATTGGAAGTGTATATCTCATAAAGTCAGAATTACCTCTTTTTAATAGCAAGTTTGTCTTTTTTCAGAATTGCGAGATATAAACACGCAACCGCGAGACAAAAGTCAGAAAGTTTATATCTCGCAATTATAAACTTATAACTCACAATTTTGACTTTTTTCCTTAGAATTGTGAGATATAAACTCGCAATTGCAAGTTATAAAGTCTGACTTGCAAGATATAAACTCGCTATTCTGAGAAAAAAAGTTTGAAGTATGAACAGGGCTCCATAATCCATATAGCATAATCTATTTTAACATAGTATATTGTATGTAATGTAGCATAATAGCTTAGCATAAAATATCATAATGTAGCTTAATGTAGCCAATAGCATAATGTAGCGTAACAGTATAAAGTTGTATATTATAATAGTGTGGTTTTGTATTGTACAGTATAGTGTAGCCAAGCAAAATAGTATAACTAATATTATACTAAAATAGTACAATGTAGCTTACAATAGTATGTTATTGTATATTAAATATAGTAGTGTAGTGTAGCTTAGCGTATAGCAAAATGTATCTTAGCATGGTATACAGTGCACTTTCAGTGTTTCCTAATTGTCCATTATTTGATTTCGCATTGAGCAGCTACTGAGTTCTGTAAAGTCTTCTGGAAGAGTAATAATAGACTTCTGTCACACAGTTGTGTGTTATATGCAGAAAACCTGATAGAGGAATAGTGCCTCCAGCATCTCACAACTAACGCAGCAGATTAATGGATCCTCTCATCAGCCTCGTCTCCAGCATCAGATTATCCCCTCAACAGCATCAAGAGTGCTTTAACTGCCAAAGTATGCGTGTGGATCTTATCTGCGATTCTGTAGAACCACAGTGAGGGAATTGTTTACAACAGAGAGCTTGTGTGTAAACACAATAACGTTTTTCTGCATGTGATTCCAGGGCATGTAAATTTCTCTCCCGGTATGAATATGTATGGAGCCCAGACTCTGATTAGGGAGCACTGAGATCTCATGTAACATTTATCGAGCACAGGAAGGACAAATACAGCATGTTCCTCATGAAATATGGACTTGATATCTTAATATGCATGTGTCTGCGACTATGCGTGGACGTGCATCTGTGTGCATATCTTAGTGAGTCACGCCAGACACTGACCAATATGGTGACAGTTTGCTGATTTGATCCATAGTTGTGGGTTATAGTCATGTGGGCAACATGAGTCATCATGCATTAGTATCATGTCTCTTGAGGAAACCTCTAATGCAAACAGTCTCATGATTATGGGATTATTATAATGTCTTAATTTTCATGCAGATAGCAACTACACTATTACTAACTGCAAACTTTATTGATCATTCATGCTTCTTCAGACAGGAAGGAGATTGTGTCTTTAAGCTGTCTTTTCACTGTCAGCGACATCGGGTGCGAATAAGTCTTAATTAACAATCAGTTTGTTTTTTGCATTTTCACCCATACAGACATGTGATGTTCTTTTTTGCGTCCCCAGTAAAGAAGCTCAACAGCGAGAGCTTTTACTACCCTTTGAATATTGAACAAAATAGCATAGCATTTCACATTGGAGAAATGACCGGAAAGTATTATGGGTTGCCCGAAGCTACAGTGTTAAACAATGTATATTATTATTTCTGGCTTCTTTCATAATATTTTTCAAATTGGAATTGATGGCATACTGTTTAGAGTCGCACAAGATGTTTCAATGCTTAAATCGAATTTGAAAATCTAACTGACTTGACGATGAAATTCTTCAATGCCATGGACCCGTGAACATGATGATCCCCTTACAAGAGACCTCCTTCTTAAAATACAAAACTTGCTATATATTTTCATGTACAGTATAACGACCCATTTATATAGTGCAGGAATGAAGAATTATAAATATTTGTAAAATGATATCTGGAAAAAATTTACTTATTAAATATTTAAATTGAATAAAATAATTTAAATAAAAATGTATTACAAAACATAATAATAATAATAAATAAATTATATATTTAATTTATACAATTAGTAGTAGTAGTAGTAGTAAATAAACATACTTAAATTAAATGAAATTAAATATTTTAATTAAAGTCCTTTTCTAACCACCATTAAGAGTATTGTTAAATGTGTAAACCTGAAAAGAAATATATACTATTGCAATCATTGGACTAAAATAATTATGATTTAATGTCAAGACCAAATGTAAAATGTATTTATTATTATTTATGTTCTAATTATTTTTACACCGGCCTGGCAATTGATGTAATCAATACAAATCTTCCTCACACGCCACCTGAGATAGATTTACAGTAACTGCACTTCTTGTCTTTCTGTACAATCTGCGTGTACTGTATAATAGTAGTGAAAATACATTTCGTGCAATGCTTTTATTATCATTGACACTCTCGTGACTGCTTCAACCCTTTGAATAATTCAGCCGCAGTATTTCTCAAGGTGAAAGATTATTTCTTGCTGAAGGTTTCCTTTTTCCTGTTTCCTTTTCCAAATAGGCTTTGTGCTTTCTTGTTCATTGATAAATGGTATATCTTGAGTGTGTGTACCCCTTGCATTAACACAGAAATTGCAGACTAAAGTTCACCCCAGTTTGTCCCACAGGTCGCTTTTGAAGGTTATTGCAAAGTTTCCATTCAAAGTTACAGTAAAGTTAAAACCTCTCACAAACCACAGCAATTCTAGTTGTAATTTACTGTTTAATTGCAATTTCAGCCTTGGCTGACCGGCTGTGGCCCTACATATGGATTTGAGGCTGCGGAGCTGAAGTCTATCATCAGTTAGCCACACTGTCCGCTTTGCGCTGTGTGTGTGTGTGTGTGTGTGTAGAGGTAGAGGAGTGCTCTCAGATACTGGATAATATGCTCTTCTGCTGCCTGAAAGCACTGCTGCTTTTAGGCTCAAAATTAGAGTGCTCAACTGCCAAACATGCATCCATGGTCTCAGACCACCACAGAAACAGACTGGTTACGTTTATGCGCTCTCAAGGGCTACTCTGGTGCTGGCCAACAAAACAGTAGATGCCACAAAGGGGAGTGAAACTCATTTGAAACATCTTATTTTGTGTTTAGATGTGTCTCACTCTGTTCCTTTAGGAGCCCTGAGGGAAACGGTAGTTTGGACACACTGAATGTATTCTTTTCGAATGCGAAACCTCTTTTAGATACGCAGAATTTGGCTCTGGCCACGGATTTTGAATTCCCATGGACAGTGGTAATTATGTTAAGTGGTATTTGTTATCTGTGCTCTTTTTTTCTTTGCCTCTTACTGTCTCTCTCTCAGATGCGCACACTTTTGCTGTGGAAAGGCTGTTCTGCAGGTGTTTGGGGGCCGACAGAGAGCTTGCAGAATGAATCAGAGGTTTATCAAACAGCAGCCAAAACCAGAGGAGAGGAGATGAGATGAGAAACGAACAGATTATGGGAAGACGAGATGAAAGAATCTGGAATGCAGGTTTGCAAAGCTTTTAGAGGGGAGGGGGCGGGGGGTGGGCCGGTGTATATCTGAGAAAAATCTGTAAAAATAGAGATTAATAAGATGTATACATTAATTCCCGCAGCTGAGGATTTCTATATTTACATTACAAAAGAGTTTTCTATCAATTCTCATGTTTTCTGACATATCATCCATCACTTGACACAAATGAAAATTTCAACTTCACCTCGGTGTTTTTTTCAACACGGTTTGCGAATGAAATATTACTGCTGCGTCAGAGTATAACTACAGCCAAACAAAAAGTTTTAGACTCCAAAAAAAAAAACCCTCCAAATTGAGGGCAATGTTGGCAAAATCTAGCCTAGAAATCTAGACGCACCCTAGCAGCAGCAAAATGTATTTTGCAGCCAGGGCAATCTAGCAACTCTCCATTGACTCTCCAACCTTAATTGGGTTAGGCCAATCACGTTGTGTATAGAGTAGGCGGGGCGGGCTTAACATAATGACGACAGAGTTGCAATGGTTCCCTGCTACTTGAAAACAAAGAATGACGGCTGCTGCTGGCGAACATCTTTCGAATCGGCTTTGGGCGCGACTCTGGAGGACTTGGAGTTAGGTTTTTCTTTGAGAAAAGAGCATAGAACAGCACTTAAGTCATTCTTAAAAAAAGGAAGATGTGTTTGTAGTTTTGCCGGCCAGATATGGCAAAAGTTGAATCTATCAACTTGCTCCGCTGTTGGGAAAACACTCTGGTTGGTTGAAGCGCTGTCCTATTGCGTGCAGAGGGAATTTGAAAGACAGCCGTTTATCCCGCCCCTTGGATTGAGCCGTGTCTATGGTGAGTTGCCAGACCTAACATCTTAATGTAGGTCTGGCTTGCCAGGCTAGGCAAAATCACAAAGCGTGTAGTATGGGGCATCTACTTGAGTCTCGAAAGGTAAGACAAGTTTACGTTTTTACATTTTGTGCAGAAAATGTCAAGTCACCTTTATAGCACTTTATACAATACAGATTGTTTCAAAGCAGCTTTGCACTGATTACAGGAAAATTATGCATTTCGGCTGTTGTTCAGATGAAGTCAGTTCAGTGCTGATTCAGTTCCTTTGCAAAGATCATCAATTATTAAATTAGTTCATTTCATCTATAAAGCAGTTCTGCAAAAAAAAAAAAAAAAAAGTATGTCATCGTCCAGCTTAGTTCAGTTCTCATTCAACAGCGTCAGTGCAGTATAATTAATATTAAAGCTGAATATTAAGTGTTCCCTACTAAGCAAGCCAGAGGCGACAGTGGCAAGGAACCCAAACTCCTTCGGGTGACAGAATGGAGAAAAAAACCTTGGGAGAAACCAGACTCATTCGGTGGGGCCAGTTCTCCTTTGGCCAATAAACGAAACACGGTGTCATTATAATTCAAGCTGCATCACAAGTTAGAATTCATATCAGGATTGGTAGCATTCGAATATTCACCAAATGTGAGCTAGGATGTTCTTCTTTGGTTACCATCAAATTATCAATGATATTCTGATCTTGAAGCTTGGTCCCTCCATTTGAGATACGCAACAAATTTTAATATTTCTTCAAACCCAATCCTAAGTATAAACAGTTATAATAGCAATGTTCATATAAGCAAGTACCATTAATCATCCTTCATAATATATTCTGAACCTTGAGATGCTCTTTTGGAGGGAAAACTTGCGACAAAAAGCTCATGAAGAAGATGGATTCTTTTTAATGTCTCAGTTCTCCTTAAACTTCTTAACAAGAATAGAATTGACATATTCATGATGTAGCTTTTTTAATGATAGCTGAAAGCACCTCTCAGCTCTAGTGCCACTGCCTGGGGGCTATAGAGATCACTGTCAGGCCACTTGTCTAAAAGAAGCCATACCATTTGTGCTGATAATTGAGTGCATTGTGGATTTAGTCATTTAGCACACACTGTTATCCAAAGTGAGTTGTGGTGGGGCAGTTAAAGGGCATTTCCTCTGCTTCGCTCATAGAAACAACTGTGATGTAGCAGAATTTAGGTAGATATAACATTCCATTATCTTACTGTCTTTAGCCATTTTTAAATTGGCTGAAAAGTAATGTTTTGGCTGAAAAGTATATGTTGCAGTATACATACATATACATGTATGTATATGTACACTCACCTAAAGGATTATTAGGAACACCTGTTCGATTTCTCATTAATGCAATTATCTAATCATCCAATCACATGGCAGTTGCTTCAATGCATTTAGGGGTGTGGTCCTGGTCAAGACAATCTCCTGAACTCCAAACTGAATGTCAGAATGGGAAAGAAAGGTGATTAAAGCAATTTTGAGCGTGGCATGGTTGTTGGTGCCAGACGGGCCAATCTGAGTATTTCACAATCTGCTCAGTTACTGGGATTTTCACTCACAACCATTTCTAGGGTTTACAAAGAATGGTGTGAAAAGGGAAAAAGTACGCGGCAGTCCTGTGGGCGAAAATGCCTTGTTGATGCTAGAGGTCAGAGGAGAATGGGCCGACTGATTCAAGCTGATAGAAGAGCAACTTTCACTGAAATAACCACTCGTTACAACCGAGGTATGCAGCAAAGCATTTGTGAAGCCTCAACACACACAACCTTGAGGCGGATGGGCTACAACAGCAGAAGACCCCACCAGGTACCACTCATCTCCACTACAAATAGGAAAAAGAGGCTACAATTTGCACAAACTCACCAAAATTGGACAGTTGAAGACTGGAAAAATGTTGCCTGGTCTGATGAGTCTCGATTTCTGTTGAGACATTCAGATGGTAGAGTCAGAATTTGGCGTAAACAGAATGAGAACATGGATCCATCATGCCTTGTTACCACTGTGCAGGCTGGTGGTGGTGGTGTAATGGTGTGGGGGATGTTTTCTTGGCACACTTTAGGCCCCTTAGTGCCAATTGGGCATTGTTTAAATGCCACGGCCTACCTGAGCATTGTTTCTTTATAACCACCATGTACTCATCCTCTGATGGCTACTTCCAGCAGGATAATGCACCATGTCACAAAGCTCGAATCATTTCAAATGTGTTTCTTGAACATGACAATGAGTTCACTGTACTAAAATGGCCCCCACAGTCACCAGATCTCAACCCAATAGAGCATCTTTGGGATGTGGTGGAACGGGAGCTTCGTGCCCTGGATGTGCATCCCACAAATCTCCATCAACTGCAAGATGCTATCCTATCAATATGGGCCAACATTTCTAAAGAATGCTTTCAGCACCTTGTTGAATCAATGCCACGTAGAATTAAGGCAGTTCTGAAGGCAAAAGGGGGTCAAACACAGTATTAGTATGGTGTTCCAATCCTTTAGGTGAGTGTATATGTATACATGCAGACATTTTGGGACATCCATCAATCCATCCATCAGTCCATCAATCAATCCATCAATCCATCCATCCAAACTAAATGGCATGCTTAGACTATCATGAAATTCCAGGCTGTTTTTTATTAGTTAGGTGGCTATTTTGTTCAGTAGTGTTTGCTTGTGAACAAAATACTAATTTAGCTACTAATTTACTTTTTCTGCAGGTTGCATTGATACGCCATTAGGTGGGACAAGTAACTGACTGTATGTCTGACTAAGTCATTGAAAAATGTACTTTTTAATAACATTTTTTTAAATGTTATTACCCTAGAATAGCATGTTAAATTGACAGTCTTAAAATTACAGAAGTGTACCATTTCTAAAACAATTAATAGAATGCATATTCTTGTTCTTGATGTGATTGCAAAATCTTAACACTGCAGATAAACGACATATTATGCCAGCGTTAATGTGTAAAAAAAAAATGTAGTTTATAGTGGAAATATACTATAAATTTACCCGCTGTTCAGTGCATTGACCTCAGAACATGCAGTTTACTGCCTTATGGGCATGCACACGAATATTAACCGTCTGTCTCTCCCTCTATTTCCCTTGCTAGTCACTCTCTCTCCTCCTCATTCTTTCTGAGTCAGAGTTTTTTGGCATTTGATTAAACAGAATTACAAGCTCCCACCCTGGAGACTGTGAGCTTCAGCACATGTGAGTGTGTGTGTGTGTGTGTGTGTGTGTGTGTGTGTGTGTGTGTGTGTGTGTGTGTGTGTGTGTGTGTGTGTGTGTGTGTGTGTGTGTGTGTGTGCGTGTGTGCGTGTGTGCGTGTGTGCGTGTGCGCGCGTGTACTCCACCCACACGGGTGATAACAGGTGGGAGGAGATTTCTGACTTTGATTTAGACTCTCTGTCTCTTTCTTTCTCTATCTTCTTTGCATCTCTGGATGCTGAGTTGAGAAGTGATGGGTAAAGCCAAGATGTCAGATTTGAAAGTATAACAGACTTTGAACATCTCTTAAAAAAAAAACAAAAAAAACAATCTCACCCCATGATTTTAAAGCGTGATCTGTAGGACCATCTTAACAGCATCGCCTTTTTTCATCACTTTTTGAGAAAGGTGTTATGTTGAAATATAGGTGTTAGTCTTTGAGATTGTATTACAAGATTGGAATATGCAAGGTGAATTCTACATTTTGACAACTATACTTATACTTTACACACACACACACACACACACACACACACTCGGTATTTTTTATATATATTTGATTATCTTAGACTGTAGTAGACTGGTACATTAGAGTTAGGTGTTAGGGTTCAGGTTAGTAGAATAAGTTGATATGTAGTTCAAAATTTACTAGTCAGTAGAATATCTAAAGAGGACCATCGAAATAAAGTGTATGTGAAAAAAATATTCATTCATGACACCTAATTTAGAATGTAATACATGTTAGTGTGCAAATGGTAATGTATATGATTATGTTGTAAAGCATTATACAACTTTGGTGTATTATATAATATATAGGCCTTTAGCTATAGCCTGACCAATCAGATGATTAACATTATGATTGGCTGTCCAGTAGCTATATGTGCAATTACTTCTATATAATACCAACACAATTATAGACGTAATTAACATATTTATTAGGCATATTATGGATAGCATATAGCATATATATTTACATGAGTGTACAACGTACAATGAATATACACATGTCCAGCACACACATAATTACCCTGAAACTAGTTGGAGAACTCTCTCTCTTTCTCCCTTCGATTGCCCCATTTTCTCCTGTGATTATTTGACGTGATCATATTTGCTTGGCTCTAATTAATTAATCTTCGCTTGATCCGTTTACTGTGACATGATATTTCATGTTTATAAGCAGGCACAGGAGTTTATTGGGAACAGGTGAAAGCAGGTTGTAATGAACTCATAAATAACTGTAAAATTATCGAGTGTTTCTAATTAATCGTTTTTACCGTGCATACACTTCGATGCAACCCCAAATAAAAGCTGGACATGCTTAATGATGACGCTCTTAAAAATATGTGAACAGACAAATGATCTTTATAAATAACTATACAGGGGGTAATACAAGCTAGTACAAATTTCTAATTTGTCCAGGAGTCACTGTGTTGTGTATGTGTGTGTTGTGTATGTGTGTGTGTTATCATAATTAACAAGACAAGTAAATCACTTTGAAGTTTAAAACTTGAACATCAGATGGTGTAGGACTTGGCTAAATGACTCTCCACCTGTGTCATTCATCATGTCTGAGGAATGACTGGGCTTTAAGTAATAGTTTAACAGTGTGTTCTTTGGATGGCATTTAATCACAAGTGCTGTTTTTTGACTTTACTGTTTTTGACTGTTTATGTAGGCGTTTCTTCAACTATGGTGCACTTTTGCCCCTGAGGACTTCTGGAAAATGAAATCTTTTAAAACACTTTTCGCACACACTGGTTTATTTAATTTGTCCTCTATCAAAGTCCAGCATATGGAGTATATACATATTTCACAGGATAATTTTGTCTAAGTTGGGGACATTCTACTTAACATTTAATTGAATATTCAACAATAATATTGATCTGCCTGCATCGACACTATTATACAAGAACTGAACTGAGCTGGACGATGACATCACGGTTTACTATTTTCTTCTGGAAACAAACTTTTTTTGCATTATTTTCCTGGTATCTCTGTAAAGCTGCTTTGAAACAATCTGTATATAAATAAATGTGCCTTGACTTGACTAACCTGCTGTCGGTGAGTCTCATGCTTCCAAGTCAAGTCTTTATTTAGCATTTGTTTTATTCTGGGTTTATTACACTCGCCTACAGTTATACACTCATTGATAATAATCTGAAATGTTTCTTATGCACCAAATCAGCATATTGGACTGATTTCTAAAGGCTCATGTGAAACTGAAGACTGGAGTAATGACTGCTGAAAATCATCAGCAGATAAATTACATTTGGAATAAATTACATTTAAAAAAAATTAACATAGAAAACAGTTATTTTAAATTGTAATATAATTTCACATTATGACCTTTTTTACTGTATTTTAAATCAAATACACGTGCGTAGCCTTGGTTAGCGTAAGAAACTTCCAATAGTGACTGGTCATATGCTAAATACACACAGTTAAATAATATTATCACAATTTTTGCATAAGCATAAAAGTATTTGCATAGACAAAATGACAGCTTGATTTTAAAAGACACTTTCTAAAAATATTCTGTGATAATACCTTTATCTCAAGCATGATTTTCACTGTTGTCTCCTTGGCTAACACGTACACTTGTTGTTTGCCAACAATATTGTGAAAATGCCGCCCCAAATGTGGGACAGTCCTAAAAAAAAAAAAAAAAAAAAAAAAACTGATATAAATAATTTTACACAGTAAATATTGAAGTGGTTTATTTTTGTTTAGATCCGGGTATAGGGGAATAGTTCCCTTCCGTGATAAAGCTGATGGCAGTTATGGAATTGCCTGTTGAGTGCTGTCTTCTCCCCATACGGCAATTAATGATCCAGTTTCATGGTTGCTCCATTCATGCGTTTAATCCATGATTGCTCACTCACCTGTGGGGCTTCCAAACCTGTGTATGCTGGCATTAGTTTATGCATCAAAAAACTGATGCATTTTGAAGGTTTTTTGCAAAAACTGATGCATACTTTCTCGAAATGAATCTTGTGTGCATTTCAAACCACCTCTGAGGTCCTGAATTCATTCTGGAGGACATTTACAATTTGACTTTTCATGATCAGATAATTATCCAGTAAAAGCAATAACCCACAGTAAGTGTTGGGAAACAGGCCAGCTGAAAAGAACACTTTAAACTATGGTGGTTTAGGCTATGGTGGTTTGCTGGACTGGTTTAAGATGATTTAATTAGTCTCCAAATCTGATCTAGTTTTACTAAACTTGGTTCTAAAACCAACCCTCCCCCCTCAGGATTATGAGAGGTATACTGTGCTTCTTATCACAAGAGGTATCAGTGCAATGAAAGAGCTTCTGCCAGTGAATTCTGAGACAATATATTCTGACACCTTTTGACACGTAGTAAATATACATGCGAACAGATTCGATCCAATACATCAAATGAACTGCCTACCCTTTCTCAAGATAAGGAGACACGTAGTAAAATTTTATGTCAGACAAGTTGAAAGGCAGACATTAAAACAGAAATCTCAATGCAGGGAATCCGAAGATTAAATGAAAGGTTAGTTTCTTGTTTTAATTAAAGACTGCCTTAAAAGGAGGAGATATTTCACACTGAAATTTTGTTACTGAATGTAATGGTGTATATCCCAGATCCCACTTTAATATACTGTAAATGTTGGACTACTGTAAATGTTGGACATGCATGAGTTCATATTAAGATTTATGACACACTGAAATTTGTTGAGATTCTTTCTGAAACATGGCATGTGTGAGTAATTTACTCAGGAGAAAACGCAAAGTAACAGGAGACAAAATGTATGCTTTTTTAAGTGCAGTTACACATTTCTTATGAGAAAATAAGGTTATGTCAAGATCACAAAAAAGTTGTTAACGTGAAAACACAACGGAACGAAAATAATACTGCGTGGTTTTTGAGAGCTTCCATATATAGCAAGTTAAATATTATTATTATTATTATTATTATTATCTTTTTTACGGCATGACACCCCAGATGAATAGAGTTAACTACATATTATATCACCATACCTCCTCGGTTGATTTATTATATTCAGAATCAAGAATCACAAACAATTTTAGTTTTACAAGTTTTCTGAACTTAAAGTGAGGCATTATCTAATTAAATATGCACTAATTTGCATACATTTCCAGAACAGAAATCTGAACACTGGGTAAAGCCAGGCTCAAAATTTTCATTTAGTTGAAATAGTGGAATTTAATATTTTTACAGAGTGGATTTTGGATATATCTCCATAAATATCACCCCATAAATTAGAAAATACTGTCAACTGCCAAAAATAAATAAAAATAAAAAAACAATAATTTTTAATAAAACATTTTAGGACTAAAATCAGATTCATGATATATAAACAAACCGTTTAGAAAAACCTTAAGTGCTACTGAAGCTGAGATTTCTGGAGAAAAATCTTAAAAAAGCCTTTAAAGATTGTGTTATTGTAATTGAAGTATTGTAATTGAAATCTACAGATACAAATGGATAAAGTGCAATAAATATTTGTGTTATATTAAATATAAGTGTAATAAGTATTTTAGATGCTTTCTTTATACAAGTCTGAAACATAATATGTCAAATATTATGTAAGTCAAAATAGCCCAAAATTTGTGTTTTTGTCTGTAGTGTCTTGTCTTAAATTGTTAGTTCATCCAAAAATGAAAATTCTGTCATCAATTACTGTACTTACCCTCATGTTGTCCAAAACCACTAGACATTTGTTCATCTTTGGAGCACAAATGAAGAATTTTTTTTGATTGTCAGTCTACGCAACTACCACTTATAGGCGACATTATTAAAATCCATGTGACTTCAGTGGTTTAACCTCAATTTAATGAAGCGACGCAAGTGCTCATAAAATTCATAAAATTGAGGTTAAACCACTTGGGTCACATGAATTCATTTTAGTTTATGATGTAACCAAATATAAGGACTTATGTGTTAGTAAAACTAAAACCAAGCAAGGCAAAATAAAGTAAAATAAAACAACAACAAATAGCCTTGGCTTCTTAAACCTCTGGTGTCTGACACTGTCTTGATCTCACAGTGAGGTGTGATTGAGTGCAGCACAACAGTCACACTGCAGGTGAGATCTGTAACAGGTACAGTATAGTCAATGCCCTCCGGTGCGCACGCCCGTCCTCCCAGCTCAAACACTCTTCTATTGCAAATTGAAACACTAAATCTAGACAAGAATGGATTTCTATAGTTTTCTCTCCCCGTGTCTCCTAAGGCAGCTCGGGCCATCAAGTGTATCACCTCTTTCACTGAAATCTCAGTAGCCTGTTCGCTCTCTCACTCTATAGGGCGTGTACACCTTAGAAAATGTAAAAGAAAGTAGCAAGGGTAATTTTAACTCTCATCTGTGGAGACAAAACATATGTCACTGGCACAGGACTGATTAACACTTCTAAGTGAAGACTCAGAAGTTATGCGAGACATGTCATCTTTAAATATCTTTTAGCGAATCGCATGTAACATTAAAGCAGGTGTGAAACTCCTGCTCTCATTTTCAGTTATTTAAAATTCTGATTTGGAATAGTAGTTTGAAATCCAGGGATAGACATGTTCACGTGCCAAGTATTTGGGATGCCATTGGATATTATTCATCTGTCTGTTTCTTGATGCTAATGCCAAATGGACACTCTTTCTAATTAGCAATGTCGGCTACCCCGCTGCCAAGACAATAACCCATACAGAAGAGCTAAATGACTTTCAGCATGGCACTGCCATAGTATGCCACTTTTCCAACGAGTAAATTTGTCAAATTTCTGCCTTGCCAGAGCTGCCGGGGTCAACCGTAAGTGCTGTTATTGAGAATTGGACACATCTACAAGCAGCAACAGCTGTGAAGTATTAGACCGCATTAGCTTACAGAACGGACACAGAACGGACAAATCACGGCTCGGGCTCTGGAAATGGGATTTCAGTGGAATATCACCATGAACCATTGAATATTTTGGCTGGAGTGTTTTGTAAAACTGCACCGCCATTCTCTTAAGTATGGTTTTCTGGCTCACAAATGATGGTTTGGCAATTTCCAGGAGAAGCTCATCGCCCAAATTTGGTGTGCCAACTGTCAAACTTTGTTGATGATGAATAATGGACTTTTTTCTGCATTGTCGGGGAGGTCTTTTTATCTTCATTTTAAGTTTCCAGTAGTGGAAGCTTTTTTTTTTGATGATTCATTTTTGTTTCAGCATGGTAATGATCAAGTTCACAGGTTTTTACAGAACATGGATAGTTAAAATTAGCAAGGGAAAGCTTGAATGGTCTGATGGGAGTCTCGACCTCAACCCAATCAACTACTAACTGTTGGATGAATTGGAGCTCAAAATGGCGGGCTAGCTATAATTGGTGCTCTGGTATCTTCTGGTTGAATGAAGGTCATGGTTTTATATAGCATGATAAAAATACTCTCTGAGCTGCCATCTATTCATAAATCAGTGGTTCTCAACCAGGGGGGGACCACTAGTGGGCTTCAACAAACTTTCAAGGGGGCCACAAGATGACAAAACAATCTCCATTTTTTATATATTTTTTAAATCTTATCCTTAATCCTCATCCAGAAAATCATGAACAACTGGAAAAATCAAGTGGCCTTCGAATATTGTTGTGGGCAATGGGGGGCTTTGAAGTAAAAAAAGATTGAGATCTGAGGTAATAAATTATTTCTTTTCCATGTGTTTGTAAGAAGTAAATGTCATTCAGCTTCCTAACTTTGAAAATGTTGCCTGAGTGTATTATTTGACTAGATTTTGGTTCATTTCTTCCTTTTTTTTGATCCAACTGTTCCGTTTTCATCCATTTATGTCCTAAATATATTATCTTCCTATTCATGTATCCTTTTATCAATCCGGTCCTCTCCCTCTTTTTCCCTGTTTTTGTGTGTTAGTTCTGTGTGCTGTGGCCAAATGGATGCACATCTCCACTCCTCATTGTCTTGACCTGGCAATGAGTGCTTCTGCCTGGCTCCAGTATCTGTCCATTTATACGGCTTCTCTTTGTCTGATAATAAAGAGTTACGCCAACAGAAGCACTCTGAAAGGCACATAATAGTGATTACCAAAAGAGGTTGTAAAGGGAAGAAAAAAGGTAAGTAAACACACGAAGTGCAGTTTTGAAGGGCACCGCTGATCCTCTCCATGTTCTTTGAAATAAAGAATGTCATATATTCTCTTTGGCGTCATTGTTTTCCGCCATACTTTTGTTGCAATATCTAGCAAATGTTCAAGTTTAACTATTTCTAAATAATAAACATTTCTCTTTATGAATAATTGCCATATCTCCAACTTAACCGGTGGCTTTTTCAATCCACATGAAATCAAAACTGACCATATGACCCTATGTACTTTTGCACTGATGGTTATTGGCCAGTTTAAAAAAAAAATAAATTATTATCAGCAGATGCTGAATATTTAGTAAATACTTATTTCACGTCTTGTCTTTCGTTTTATATTTTTAGAGAACTAATTAGAAACTACCCACTAAGCACAATGATGTCCAAAAGACATCTTTTCAACATCTTTGTCAGAAAAGTCATACGTTGAAAAGACCTCCACTGAGGAGCCAGAATGAAAGTTTTTATGACGTCTTTTTTTGACATGTTCTGCACGTCTGATATAGACGTTCATGGAACCTCCGTACAAGGTTAAAAACTAGTTCAAATGTGGCCATTGTGGACATATTTTCAACATCATTTAAGGTCTCATTTAGATATAATTTATACTGTTTCTGGACCAAATAAACACTCTCAGGATGCATTAAATTAAAACTCATGTTTATTTCAATGTAAATTCCTTTTGTAATTGCAAAGCAACTCACAGACAGTTTATGTGTTGGCCCAAAAATCATGAACATAAAGGAAACATCTGTAAATCACACATCTTTGGATCATGAGAGAAACCAGATCTGAAGGAAAGACTTTCTGGCTCAGACACTTGTGCTGCCCTTAATCACAGACATAAAATACAGATACTTTGACTATTTCTGTCAGACATCTATAGAAGATCTTAGTGAGAATTAACAGAGGTTTAGATGTTGATATTTGTTTCATTTGAAGTGTCACCATTGTGGTGATCAGTGTTTGCTTTAGTTGGGCTCTTGGTCCCCGTTCTTCTTGCGTTAGCTTTTCTTTGGCTGCTGTAACTTTGTTTGTAAATCACAATTGTTATGGCAGAAAAAGCCAAGAAAAAGTAAGATCAGGTGTTATCAGCTCCTTGTTGATGATGACATAATTATCACAAAACGAGCATCTAATGATGTGTTTAAAGTTTTGTGTTTATATTTGGCATTTATAACCGCCAAACTTGTGGAACTGCAATATTGTTATCAATAGCAGGTGGATAGGTGGATAAAAAAAGGATGTGCGCGCAATGTTTTGAGCAAATGTATCATTTAGTCACACACAGACATCAAGATTTTGGATATGAATCACAACAACGGTGACAATCAAAAAAAAAAAGTAGTTTTGTACTATGAAGTCTATGACCTCAGGTAAATGGTGACAATGGAAATTATGACTTGAAACAAAACTAAGCAGAACAGAACAAGACAATGACCATTTTTTGATTATCTGTCATAAATAATGATTGGCTTTTGGGAAGAATTTCATTATTATGCTTCTCTACTTAATTCACATTCCTGCTCTTATTGTACTCTATTCATCAGTGCATGTTATTCAAAATGTAAACATAATGTTTTTTTTTTTTTTTATTCACCTTCATACTTGTTAATGTGGCTTTCACATTCCAATTAACTCCTGATGGATGAAATCAAGCCCTAATATAGTCCAAGGCAGTGGCGTAACTTTGTTTTAAAAAGTGGGTGGGACTGGTGGGATGGGGGTTGCTAACCAGGTGTACAATAACATTATGATGTCCAACAATCGATTTAAATAGTAGGCTACATGGGCTTTAATTTGTCGCTTAATGAGATGTAGCCGAGAATGTTGTCAGTGCCGAGAATTTTCGTACTAAATAAATATATAGTAAAAAATACATAGATTAGCCTATTTAAAGGGACACTCCACCCATTTGCACTAAGCTTTGCATTGTTAGAAACCCAGTCATACTATTGAATGGTCGTGCAACACTCTCTCATTTTCCCCTGAGATGGGAGAAATCCGTTATTTACCTCTTACACTTCCTCCCACAATGACGCAAAAATCGTCATTTTGCGTCATTGTCGGAGGAAGTGTAAGAGGGGGGGATTTCTGTTGAGACTACAAGCACTAGTTCCTCATCTTTCCCAGGGGGCGGGAACCGCTCACGCTACAGACCTATTACAGATCAGTGGGTGGGACTTTACTCTCTGAAACTGAAAGCAATATCCTCCATCTTGTTTGAAGCTAAGCCAACAGACGCTGTGGAGACAGATGTACAGTTATGACAATAGCGGAGGAGAGTACTCAATATGATATAGAAGAAGATGATTTCGGAAGTCTGATGCTTGAATCAGGTGTTTGTGGCTACCTTTACAAGCCGCATTATAGCGAAGAGCAGCCGAGGCAGAAGACCTGCCTGCCGCGGACGAGGAGCCCGGACTGGCTCGAGTTAGGGCGGACTGGTGGCGCCGGTGATCTCACAATGCAGCTACGAACCGCTATGAACACAGAGATAGAGTCTGTCTGCGGCAAAGAATTTCAACGATGACAATTTCTCCTGGACGAAATCTCTGAATCAGACGAGGACACGGACGTTTGTGTTGTGAACTATCCTAGTTTCGCACCGCATATGTTCTGACTGAACATCCCGGTACCATGCAATAATTCACCTTTTCGAAAGAAATACAAACGCGGAGTAATGCACTAATGTGTTCGCCAACTAACTAGACATTTTGTTTAAAATGAATTTCAAGCTCTGGTAGTAGCTAGCCTTGTAGACGGAAGAGTGATTTCTCTTATAGGCAGTTCTGGATTAGTGGGAGTGGCTTGCGGAGCTGTGCAATGTGGTGCATTGTGGGAGTTGTTGTCTTTCATACAAATGTGTCCTGAAGTTATTTTTTGTCTTTCCTCGGTCACGAAGGCACCAAATTCAAAATTTATTTTACATTTCGACTACATATATGACCCACTTTCAATAAAAAACAATGTTCCTATG
Organism: Scardinius erythrophthalmus; assembly: GCF_964197995.2. Classification (NCBI taxonomy): domain Eukaryota; kingdom Metazoa; phylum Chordata; class Actinopteri; order Cypriniformes; family Leuciscidae; genus Scardinius; species Scardinius erythrophthalmus. The sequence goes on along the minus strand of NC_138223.1, from coordinate 11,301,831 downwards.
GGTGGAATGCCCCTTTAAACAATGTGTATATTAATGGTCCAGTGGTCCTATTATGTTAAATAGAGATTTAAATTTTTTTAGCATATTGTTTCTGACTGTGGCCTGGTTTCAGGCTATTTCTGATTAGATCCAGGGTCAATTCTTTCATAAGACCTGGCAACTCTGTTGAACTGCTACCGCATGTGTCTGTCTGCCTTCCACAATAAAAGGATGTGTGAGAATCTTCCCTCCGGTGCTCTGTATCGATTGTACACGTAAGGATCGTGTACTGTTCTTCAACATTCTGTTTGAGCCAAAACGGCTGTTTGTTTGTCAAAAAAAAAAAAGAGAGGCAAAGTTATACAGAAGGGGTCAGCTGACACAGTTGTGTTTTTGAGGCTTTTCTTCTGCAGCTGTAGATGGATTGTGCTTCGGGGACCTGGCAGTGCTCATAGGATGAATGAGCGTCTTTGTGAAGTTTCAAGGAAATGTCTTCTATAAATTCTTTGCAAAATGATGATGCTTGCGGATTTGTTCCTCTTGCCTTCCTTGTTCCCTTCAGTTTAAAATCTATCAAGAGAATGTCTCAACGCTTTATTGACAGAAACACTCTGGCTCTGGGGATTACGCCCCATTCATGCGGTGGTCAATAGTCCAAAAGGGTTTTCTTGTTTACAAGTTAATATACAACACTTTGTTTTGTTCCTTTTGTGTTCACTGTAATCTTTGAATGGCTGGATATTGAAGGTTGTTTTGTGCATGGAGAAGTACGTCGCTGTATTTATCGTATCGCAACAGAAAACCTTCAAAGTCTCTCTGTCTCTTTCAAAGCTCATTTGTAGACATTTTTACATTATGTGCCAACTGAATTTGCATGAAAATACCAGTTAAAGCCTGCAGTGCCAGCTAATGCCACCGATTTCTCTCCCACTCTGTCCTGACTGGTTTTAGCTTCTCAACTCTGGCTGACTGTTCCTACGTAGAACAGAAACATGTTTTTATACAACTCAGTGTGCTGTAAGCCCTTAAAATCATCCTACACCAATATTTGCTAGCGCGCTCAAGGTCCAATTGTTGAAATGCTGAACCTTAGTGTGCATGGGGGCGATTTATAACCTTCTTTTCTCTTTCAACTAGTTCATTTGTGCCAACGTTTTAGTGTAGGAGTTTGTTTGGGCATGTTAAGCTAATGCAGGGGGCTTTAAAATTTGCTTTTTCAACATTGCGTCCCATGAGAGAGAGACAATAGCAGGCATATAGCTGGCATAACTCAGAAATGAGGGAGCATATTGGAATTCTTATGGCAGAACAAAAGTTCGATCACACTCCATCTGAGAAGAATCCAATGTTTGCTCTCCCTGTCTCGCTGAAGTCCTTCCCAATTACTTCCATCATATTTAGCTATAAATTAGCAACACTTTTTGCTTTCTCCCTTTTTCATCTTGGGTGGTATTGACTTGCAACTCTGCGATCTGTTCATTGTGGCATGATATTAGGTGATTAAGAATCAGCGTCTCAGAGATTCTGCCGAATGAAACGAATTTTATCGCCCCTCACCTGAGGTGAATATTGAAGAGTCTGTTTGGCATTTATATTCAAAACAATTTTACAATATGGAGGATCCATAATAAACAAGGAAACAAATACACAACTAAACAAAGGAGACAGAAATAACAGAGGCACCTCAGGAAAGCGGGGACCCCTGGTGACACAAACTAATCTACTAACCAGAAGTGCTCCGAGCTCCAGTGATTATGCCACACACATACACACACTCAGGCTGTGTTGTGGCGCTGTTTCAATGGAAGCTCACAAATCCTTCTGCGATTGATATAACAAATTCGTTTTATGAGTCCGGTCAGTGCTCAGTCTGACCTTGTGGGTCATAACAAATGTGATACATCATCAATTAAAAGCCTGCTAAATTATATTTAGATTTTTAAGGTGCATTTCCTGTGGCACGAAACCAACTCCAGCAAGCTCTCCACACTAACTCAAAATGACAAACGTACTAGCCTGACTGCAAATACTCTATAAAACAAAATGTCAGTGCCCTGCTCCAGACCGTAAAAGTTGGATATGGTTCAGTATAATGAAAACATCCAGGTCACCCCAATATTATACAAATATGTATGTATGTATGCTGCATTCATTCATTCATTCATTCACAACAATCAATTAAGCACATTTTCCCCAAGTCCTTTTTATTGGTTGAATTTGTCTTAAAACTTTACTTAAAGCTTTTATGTATAATGCATTATAAAGGTATTCATAATGCATGTTATAATGCATTATATCTTTTCATAAATAATTATAACCAAAGTTAAAATCCAGTATAAATTTGCAGATTATTGTTACATCTGAAATTGGTTGTGTGTTTTAATGCATAATCTGTTATTTATTTCTAGTTATTTGATGGTGATCCATATGTGTTCAAGTTTTGTGATATTCCAACCCAAATTCGTATGTATTTTACGAGGTGGCTAATTCGTACGAATTCATAAGACCTCACTCTGACCTCACTGTCACTATGAATTTGTAAATTTTTTGCTAAATCATACATTTTTTACCTAATTCTAATTTGCCTAATTCGTATGAATTTGTATTGAATATGAATTTGAACCCCTGACCCCGCCCCTAAACCTACCCGTCACTGGGGAATTGCCACCTCGTAAAATACATACGAATTGGTCGTAAGATAGCGCTGAATATTTCCCTTATATAAAAATAAACTTGATTATTGTTTGTTTTGGTCAAATTCATTTTGATAATGGTTATTTGCTTGATAGGCCAACATAAGATATCTTATATCTGACTTCAGGTCAGCGCAGAGAAAACTGAAAAGTGAATAAAAATAAAAAAACAAGAAAATTCACACCTCGACAGAAACATTGTGCTACTCTGACCTAACTGGACGAGCGAGAATGAGGAGAGTGAAGCTATCACAGAAGCCCACTTTCTTAGGAGCTACAGGAAGTAAGAAGAGAAAAATAAATGTGAATGTGAAGGAGAGAGAGAGGAGGTGGAATCATTCGACTTTGTTCTTATATTAATTAAATCCACCCAAAGTATCTTTGACGATGGGCGAGTGTCAAGACACAAGCCCCCTAGAGAATTCTCCCCCCCTTTGACAGGAGGTGCATATTCCACCCCTGAACATTCAAAAGTCTTTCTGCACCTTGGCCCTCATTATGGTCTTTCTTTTTTAGCACTCTTTTAACTTTCCTCCCTCCCTTCCTCTTATCTGCTAAGGTTGAATAGCTTCAGAACTTCGAAAAGAGAGCAGGACTTCCACTCGTGGGCAATCCCTCTTGTTTCGCACCCTTTGTAATGTATGTCTCTTGTCGTCCCCGTCTGTGTTTCTCCTTCCTGCTCATCACAATTGAAATGGATTACATCTTCAAACAGAGCTCAATCACGCATCAAATCAAGCCAGTCTGTTCCCATATGATCAACTCTCTTCCTGCGTCTTACCTCAATGGCCACGATGCTCCCTGAATGTGAAATCGACATCCAGGCTCTCGTCTCCTCTCCTGTAGATGTGCAGTATCCTCCTTAAGAGGTTAAAACCATTTATCAGACATACTTTATTTTTCAAGCTCTAAGGCCAGTAAAATAATTGGCCCATATTTATCCATATTTAAACAGTTGGACAGACTGTGATGAAATTTGTGGTAATTAATCCAGAGTTCATTCATTGCATTTGCTAGAGCCATGACTCAATATGGTATTATACTAAAACTGGAGTTGCTTTTAGAAAGAGAGTGAAAGAAATGGCCCTGGTAGAAGTTATACTAATAACTTGGTGCCTCCACATACTAAAAATCTCTAATTGTGTGTTCTCCCTCTCCTCTAAAACAAGAGTAAGCTAAATAATGCATCATGAACAACATTAGACTGCATTTTAAGTACAACAGCACATGTATCATTCGAGAGAGTGCAATCCCAGAATATGAGGTAGGGAAATTATTACTGATAAAAATCTATCAACTAAAAGGACTATTTTACCCAAAACTTGCCCATACCTAGCCTGGCAAGCCAGACCTACATCAAGATGTTAGGTCTGGCAACTCACCATAGACACAGCTCAATCCAAGGGGCGGGATAAACGGTTGTCTTTCAACCAACCACAGCGTTTTCCCAACAGCGGAGCTAACGTTAGTTGACAGATTCAACTTTTGAATCTGGCCGGCAAAACTACGAACACATCTTCCTTTTTTAAGAATGACTTAAGTGCCGTTCTTTGCTCTTTTCTCAAAGAACAACTTAACCCCAAGTCCTCCAGAGTCACGGCCAAAGCCGATTCGAAAGACTGTTCTCCAGCAGCAGCTGCTGTCTTCTTTGTTTTCAAGTAGCAGGGAACCGTCGCAACTCTGTCGTCATTATGTTAAGCCCGCCCCGCCTACTCTATACACGATGTGATTGGCCTGACCCAATTTAGGTTTTTACAGCTCCGAAAGTCAACGGAGAGTTGCTAGACTACCCTGGCTGCAAAATAAACTTTGCTGCCGCTAGGGTGCGTCTAGATTTCTAGCCCATACCTACATTTTTGCAAATCTCCAAAAACGTAGAATTCACTGCAGTTTCCAGCTGAAATGAACACTAGTGGCAATAAAATTCAAACAACTTTTATTCATTTTCACAGAAATTATGATTACAGGGGCAGATAATCAATTAATAAAGGCTTATTTATGCACAGTTCCTTGTACAATACTACATTACGACCTCAAAATGCTTTTACCGTATAGTGCATGATTTGTAAACTAATACATTTTGATGTTTGCCTCACATAACATCTTCAAATGGCTTTTCTGACCGTAAATTTGCTCAAAGCCCACCTGGTACATTATTGCACTTGTGATCCGGAGAACTTCGTTACGAGTCCCATAAAGGTGTCACGATAAAACAGCTCAAAGACTTGAAAGGGGTATTCTTCATCAAATACATTCTTATCTCATGTTTGCTTTTGTTAACACTATCAGTTTGGTTTAGGGTAGGTGGCACTTTATTTTCAAACGCGACAGAGTGACCTTTTAGCGCCACACAGGCATTTCATTTACAAACTTCCACGATACGTTCAACAACCAACTTTAAGTGCCACTCGCTGGACATTTCAACCTCTATAGGAATCAATTGTTTGTTGAGTACTGTCTGTGTGCTTCATGCGAAAAGCAGTATTTGTAGAAATCATTGTAGATGATTCAAAATCATTGATTCATGTGGTTACATTGCGTTCAGGAAGCTACTTAGAAAAAGTACACAGCAAGGCAGCTCTCTATAGGCTTTGGAAAAGGGATAAATAATTTAACATGCACAGAATAGAACTGATTCCACCTTATCCACCTTATTACCTATAACGGCTAATAAAAAGGAAGTATTGCACATTTACAGGGAATAGAATAGAATAGCATAGTGTTAGGGGGTAACAGTTTAGGACCCAAGGACCAGATGTTTGAAAGGAGACCCAGAGTCAGAATTGACTTCAAAATTGAAGAAAAGTTTTACTGAAGATAGTTTGCAGTTTCATCAGCAGAAGTCAGCTTCAAGACTCACATGGAGTTCGTAGGCCGCCCCGCTTACAGTTACAAAGATCACAGCAGTTATACACTACACCAAGGTCTAAGATACGTCCTTGCTTCAGGATGCAGTTTCTGATTGGCTAAGAAATAGATAAACATTGTAATTTTCCACACATATATAGATAGACGGAAGCATATCTCCATCGATTATGCAGCTGACACTCGGACCCTGAAGTTAGGCACGTCGTGATCTTCCAGGTCGCAGATTTGGGTTGCTGGGCGCCAGCCTGTCCAGAACAACTCAGTTAATAATGTCAGTGGTTCCTTAACCTGTAATCAAGAAAGACTAACACACAGCTTTTCCAAGGTTGGATTTGGCCAGGCTCTAACTATAAACAGAAGAGTCCTCTCAAAACATCAAGATAATGTGTTCTTTCTCTCAAGGAGAGCTACACTTTAATCTAACTGGAAAGTAAGGCTTTAACAAAGAAATGGTCCCTTAAACTATAGGCTTCAATGACCCCTATATGTTTGAACACGTTGAAGACCTTTCTCAAACAAAAAACAAGTCCCTATTTCATTTCTGGAAGCCAGGCTAAATAAGCAAGCACTGTTACAGCATTCAGATATCAAATACTGACATTAAAGAATACATGAAAAGAACATTTCAGTAATCACACTAGTAACTTCTATAACAAAGTAAAATCTCCAGAGAAGTCATTCAACTCGTTTGATATTTAGAAGGAAAAATATTGAATAATACCTTGATTATAATCACTCATTACATATACATTAAAGCAGAGGTGGATTCCAATCCACCCCCTTCAATAGAACAGAATACAATACAATACAATACACTACAGTAGAATAGAATAGAATAGAATAGAATAGGGGTAGAGTTAGTCTCCATCTGGTCTTGTCTGTCACCTAGAAAAAAAGGGATGGCTCCTCAGAGATTTCTGAAGGACCAGAGGGAGAGAGTAACAAATACAGCTTGCAGACCCCAAATCTTCTTTATGTTACACATTTAAACCCTCCCCCTTCAGTTAATAGAAAAAGAGAGTAAACAAGTTAGAGAAATGGTAAGACAGAAAAAGAGAGAGACCTATCTGAAAAGGCATGCAGTCGGACTGATGGCTGATGACACTTTAATGAGAGAAATCTGCTTTTAGAAAAGCTTGAACTCTTCCTGTTTATTTAGCTGAACCCAGAAAACCTTCCTTATCCCTCTGAGTGTTCCTGCAAAATGAGGTGGGGAAAGTAACAGATGGTTCCTCCATATCTTTTCGCAAATTCGACTACAGACCAGGAGACATTTCTGAAAACCCATTTGAGTGTAGCATACAACACCAGAACGATGAAACCCCGAATCAGCCTGCATCACTGTGCTCGAAACGGAGCACGCAGTACTGCAGATGTCATGTTGTTTTCGGATCAGCTACGGAAGAATGAAATGATCCCAGAAAGAGAGGATAGGCTGTTCCTCAAGCTCCGAACCCTGACACATCTCTCCCAGCCTCACACCCCATCTACAATGTGAGCAAGCAACACAACAAGCCTAAAATGCTTCTATTATAAAGCTCTGTTCCAAGACCTAGTGAGATGCATCATAATTGAAACAGAACTGTGCCTAATGCACCACACAAATAACATCTCTTACATGAAATTTAAGACCCAACTCACAATTGATTCAGATAGAGGTTGATGTTAGCATGTTGCTAAGCTAACAATACAACCTTATAAATACAGTAATAAGAGATAATATAATATTTAATTACGAGATCAAAACTTAAAAATTGCAACATGCATGGATGAATTGTTCACTGAGTGAAACGACCTCTCAAATACGAAAAAAAAAATTAGGACGGGACTTGATTTTGTCCATCAGTAATTGATTGGACTGTTGATCGTCATGGTGATCTCATGTGAGTGACAGGTTGTCCCGCCCTCATGCCAGTAAACATGTCATCAGAGAAGAGAAGAGATGTTATAAGGAGGGGAAGTTATTTTCATTAAAGGGTCATTTCACCCATTTGAACATTGTTTTTTTATTTAAAGTGGGTCATATATGTAGTCGAAATGTAAAATAATTTTTGAATTTGGTGCCTTCGTGACCGAGAAAAGACAAAAAATAACTTCAGAACGCATTTGTATGAAAGACAACAACTCCCACAATGCACCACATTGCACAGCTCCGCAAGCCACTCCCACTAATCCAGAAAGCGCATATCTGCCTATAAGAGAAATCACTCTTCCGTCTACAAGTCTAGCTACTACCAGAGCTTGAAATTCATTTCACATTCACACAAAATGTCTAGTTAGTTGGCGAACTCATATAGTGCATTACTCCTCGTTTGTATTTCTTTCGAAAAGGTGAATTATTGCATGGTACCTGGATGTTCAGTCAGAACATATGCGGTGCGAAACTAGGATAGTTCTCAACACAAACGTCCGTGTCCTCGTCTGATTCAGAGATTTCGTCCAGGAGAAATTGTCATCGTTGAAATTCTTTGTCGCAGACGGACTCTATCTCTGTGTTCGTAGTTGCATCTTACAGTCTATGAGTTGCATAGTGAGATCACCGGCGCCACCAGTCCGCCCTAACTCGAGCCAGTCCGGGCTCCTCGTCCGCGGCAGGCAGGTCTTCTGCCTCGGCTGCTCTTCGCTATAATGCGGCTTGTAAAGGTAGCCACAAACACCTGATTCAAGCATCAGACTTCCGAAATCCTCTTCTTCTATATCATATTGAGCACTCTCCTCCGCTATTGTCATAACTTTACATCTGTCTCCACAGCGCCTGTTAGCTTAGCTTCAAACAAGATGGAGGATATTGCTTTCAGTTTCAGAGAGTAAAGTCCCACCCACTGATCTGTAATAGGTCTGTAGCGTGAGCGCGCCCCACCCTGGGAAAGATGAGAAACTAGTGTCTGTAGTCTTAACAGAAATCCCCCCCTCTTACACTTCCTCCGACAATGACGCAAAATGACGATTTTTGCGTCATTGTAAGAGGAAGTGTAAGAGGTAAATAACAGATTTCTCCCGTCTCAGGGGAAAATGAGAGAGTGTTGCACGACCATTCAATAGTATGACTGGGTTTCTAACAATGCAAAGCTTAATGCAAATGGGTGAAGTGTCCCTTTAACCCTTTATCGGGCGAGGAACCATATTTGGTAACTTAATCGCGCATTCAAACTGAGTCTCCCTTGCCTGTTTGCGTTGTCATATGAGCGCATAGATTTCTCCTAGCCAATCAGCGAAGATCAGGCTACGTCACTGATAGTCACATGATGGCATCTGACCAATCAGAAGTTGCGCGGAACATTTCAAACTTCAGTGTCGTTCCGGATATTGGAAAGTGAGGTTATGCGCTACTACCTACTCCCGTATCAGCGCTAATAACTTCAAAACAAAAAATGATGAATTGATGAAACTTACACATTCTATGGTTGAATAGTTGTGCAACATGTTGAGATAGGTGTTGTTTGCATAGATTTCTTAAAAGTATTGATATTTGTGCCATGAAAAATGGTGAGACCATATTTGATCATACGCCCTGTTCACGTAAGATTAGCAAATGTCCATATTTGGACATACGCCCTATGCGTATAGAAAAGCCATACTAGGGTATTTTTTCTACAAATAATGCATTATAACCACAGTCTATGATTATAACGTAGGACAATAGTATTTACTAGTGCATTGGATGTTATCACAGGTTTGAATAACATTATAAAGTGATTCAGTGGGAAACGTAACACATTTATAGACATTTTCAAGCCATAGCTATATTGAAATATGTGTGGTTTTGGTCAGTTTTATGACCTAAACCTTACCCTAACAGGTTTTAATATTTTATAATGATATTTTGCACTTCTTATTATATATTTGCCCTTTATGTGTAAGTTTTATGCCCTTGAAACAGTTTTTATCATAGTTAAATGCCATGTATTGGTGTTTTTTTTTTACTGTGAGACTTATTACTGCTAAAATAAGTGGTACCACCAGTACTTGACCATACCAAAGATCAGTAGTACAGATCTTTTATAAATGTATACATTTATTTATAACATTTATAAATGCACAAATGTGCATTTATAAAACATGAATCATATTAGATGTTCTTAGGAGCACAAACCATAAATGAATACCCTATATAATAACCCTAAAAATGTTCCTAATAATAATTTTAAATGTTCCTAATAATAATTTAATTAAAATGTTCCTAATAATAATTTAAAATGTTACTAAATAAATATTTTTATGTTTTTAACAAGTTTATGTGTTTTTATTATATTTTTATATATACAGTTTTTAAGGGAAAAACATTACCCTAGACTGGCGAGGAACCATATATGGTAACTTCATTGCCCTTGATTTCCAACCTAAAAAAATATATTTTTTTAAAATCTCACAAATGTTTAGAAGTCTTATAATATCCTCCAATAACACTCTATGGTTGAAATTTAGAATTTCAAAGTATTTCAATGAGTGCCCTATAAAGGGTTAAAGATTATGAGGGCACATGAAGAATAATGATGTGCACAGATATATACTGCAATATTCCATACAAAAAGAATGGTCAATTTTGATGTCATGGTGACTTTAATTAAATATATTTATAGTAAACATTTTTGACCAGTCCATCTTCTTGGATGATTGTTTTTCATTGAGATTGTTGCAGTAAATTTTGTAATTTCCTTTACCATGTACCTCATTTTATTTGAATATCTTTCCCCATTCACTTCACTTTTGTTCAGCATGGCACCTCAAAGAATTGCTGAACTACACTGAGAATTAACAGTTTCTAGAATTTGGCCAAGAGAAGGTGGCAGTATCATTCTTTAAAAAAAAATCATTATCAGTAGCATGCCTAAGATGCTGTCTAGGTAAGCAGTTCACTACTGCAGTCATTGACTTTTATGCATTTGGCAGACGCTTTTATCCAAAGCGACTTACATTGCATTTCAAGGTACACATTTACATTCTTATCAGTTCTTGCTTTCCCTGGGAATCAAACCCATGACCTTGGCGTTGCAAGCGCCAACGCTCTACTCTTTGAGCTACAGGAAAGCCTTGAGCATCTGCAGTGTAAACAGCTCTGGTGAATTTAACGTGAGCATTGTCTTTTATAGTTGTACACTGGCTGAATGATGTGTTCTATGTTTCCATGTGCTCCACATCAACTGTGTTAGAAACCAGCAGAAGTTTGGCAATGCAAGCGGCAGTGTAAGATTGAACTGTAGGGGGCAGTGTTGCTTCACAAAAGATGTCCAGATAGGTGTTGTCAGAGAGAGAGAGAGGGAAGGAAGAGATGCTGGGGGAGGGGTGGAGATGATGGGGTGATTTTACAGGAGAGAGGGGCTTCATCTTGTCATGACTGTCATGTCTGAGTGGCCCGACTGCACCATCTGACATCACATTCTCTCTTTAACTAGCCACCTCTCTCTTTTTCTCTCTCTCTATATACCTACGCTTACTTTATTTCTTTTATCATTCTCATACTTAATTTACACCTCTCTCTTTGCTACCTCTTTGACTTTTTGCTTTTGTTTTACTTCTTAATGTCTTGGGAAAGACAGACAGAGAGAGAGAGAGAGAGAGAGAGAGAGGAAGGGAGGAAAAATTCACTAAACAATTGCATTACAGCGCAAAAACCTGCAGCTTATCCAATAACCTTATCCAGTTTTACTATGAGCTAAATGTGCTGAAATAGCATTGCACCATGAGTATTCGAATTAGTTCATTGTCATCCTTTTCTGCACAAATGTGCCCCATTCACATGCAAATGATGCTCACTATTGATTATATGATTTGCATAATTATACATAAAATAATAATTAAATCATAACATTTTAAAACGAATAAAACTTGCTCGCATCACCAAACCTCCTTATTTTCCGGCCCCTCCCCCAGTTACCCGTCACATAAATATTGCTTTTCACAGTCCAATTAAATCCTGCACTACTTATTTCCCCCATTTCCTGTTACAGTTTGAAAAACTCCATCTCATGTTGACTTTGACTTCAGAGAGAGACACTGGAGGATACATTTCAGTTTCATATTCAGAGATTATACTGTATGTGTGTGGGAGGAATAGTTTAGGGAGACTAATCCAGGTGTGGAGTGTTTCTGTGCGGACTCGCACTCCACACACACAGCTGTTGACATTCAGACATTTCAAATGTAACCATATAACAACACCACTTATTTAGCATGTGTTTGCATGTCTGTGTGACAGAGCGGACCTTTACACAACAGATACAGGTGCCGAAACTGAGTTTCGCTTGCTTTCACGGTGGACTACGTGTGTGCCAGAGTGTCTGTGTTTATTTAAGTGCAAGTGAACAGCTCTTAAACAAAATACAGGTGTGCACAAAGATGCATTTCGCAGGTGTTTTCATCCAGACAATGAGAGTTGTTATTCACTGATATCTGAACAATAATGCCATCTAAAAACATTCAGCCTCCAATCCACTTCAGAGTTTTACAGTTCAGCTTGTTTCAACACAGAATTTAACCCCAAACAATCTACGTCAGTTGGTTTGGCAGACATTCCATATGTGACCATTAAAAGTAGAGCACAACTGCTTTAGAATGTTAAGTAAGCTTTCAGCACTTTTTCTTATAAAATCCTCCGGTGGTAGTGTCCATATCCTGAATTACGATATTAGAGGCGGATGACATTTTCAGTGACATTTAGCATTAATCGTTATCGCTACTAAAAGAATATCGTTTTAGCGATTTCTTTCTTGAGGGACGTGGAGCTGAGTTCAGTCAGATCATGTTTAAACAGGTAGAAGTTTGGCGATTTGACGCTTACGTCCCACACAGGAACGAATAGCCTTGGGCTACTGCCTTGAGCTCTGACAGAGCCTCTTCTCATGTGTAGATCACACCCCTGACTGTCATGGACAGCTATGAGACAGTCTCAGTCATGGAGCGTGTGTTGGAGCGGCTTGATTGATTGACAGGTGCTGTATAGGTGGGAAGGCACACAGAGAGTTTGCGTGTATAATGATTCCATCTGCTCAAATCGACAAGATAAATGAGCCAACATCTCTCAGCTGGACTCACACCAGTGCATTTGGATTTATTCTGTATGTGTGTGCTGAAAGCGAGCTGCACATTGACAAAAGCAGAACGCTTCCATTAAGGGGCGTTCACTCTGACGTTTTGCCACCGTAAGTCATTAATTTTCAAGGACATTTGGCGAGATTTGTTGAGCTGAGAACCTAATGGGTTAGTTCACCCAAAAAATTCAAATTCTGTCATTTACTCTCCCTCATGTCGTTCCAAACCCGTAAAACTTCTGTTTATCTTCGAAACACAAATTAAGATATTTTAATGAAATCTGAGAGATTTCTGTTCCTCCATTTACAGTCCACGCAACTATCACTCTGACGGTTCAAAAAGTTCTGTAGCATTTTATTTTACAGTCCTGTTCCCCTTGTGCTTTTTATAGTAATTGCAATACAGTAACTGGATGGTACTTACCCTGAACCTACCCCTAAA